>NC_050513.1:19227057-19251412 GCF_002922805.2 Oryzias melastigma
ATACTCTAAACAAAAAAATCAAGTAGAGTTTTGGCAAACAAAGAAGTTAATATGATTTTTCACATTAAAATACAGCCTGTCTTGTTTTTATCCTGCATTTCCTGTTGCAGATTTCAAAATAAAAGACACTTTTAATTTTATTTTTCATTTTTTTAGCTAAACACAATTATATTCCAACCATGTTTAAATTTAGGCAAATAATAATACACAACTCGTAAACTTAAAAAGTAAAAAACATCAAATCAAATTTTTTACTACTATTTTAGTGATCCCACATGATGATGTCATGACTTTTTCAGCCAATGGAATCATGGGAAATTCAACGTTTTTTTTCTTTTCAGTTTTAACAAAAGTATTTTTTGTTATTTACGGCTAAATGTACGAAAAAATAATGCGATAAAGGATTTATCTCAACAGTTGTTAATATTTATTTCTTAAGGTCATCTCCTGGTTTCCGTTGATCTCTTCACATTGGTCTCCATGGAGGACCCAAATAAATACAGGAAAACAGGTTTTGACTTGGAGAGGAGCTAAAAATAAACGCTGAAGGTTTACGGTTCTCCAGAGTCCACTTCACCCCTCAACCCGCTCAGAGCGGCGCCAAAACAACCATTGTTTCCATCTAGAGTCTCAACTTCCTGTTTAAAATATATGCAGAGTCAGCAGATTGTTCTTTTGGTCAAAAATGAGATATTTTCAGCGCACCTGCGAGTTACGACTTCCTGTCACACACGTCGTTTTAACAGTTGACATTTATGCTAGAATTTAAGGAAAATTTAATAGCATAGTAAATAACTAAAAATGAACCTAATATATTTAAGAAATAAAAACTTGAGCTTTGAAAGTATAAAAGATCGGTCAGCCAGAACAGAAACTTAAAGCTTCAAAACAGCAAAATTATTTATGATTATTAATGTTTTTTTTTTTATTAGAGATAAAAATCAAATAATTAAAGAAATTCTCTGATTTTGTAACACTTTCATAGAGCCTTTTAAGTCTCTTTAAACCGTCAAGAATGATGTCATTTGAAAGGAAAGCATGTTAGAGATTTTCAAAATAAAAGCAATCGCTAAGAACAATTAGCAAACATTTTCCTGCACTTGCAGAGACGAACGCCTCTGAATTTTTTCACCACTTCTAACCTCTCAGAGACGATACAGTGCAGGACTCTCTAGTGAATTAGATTTTAGTGCAATTTGAACATCATTTTAGCTACTTTACTTTAACGGCAATATGGCGTCACCCATTTGCCAAATTAAACATTTAAAGATAAAAAACTGGCGAACAATTGTTTAAACGCAATGCATTGTGGTCTATAGTTGCCAATCTAATCGATACAAACTCGTTTTCTAGTTTTCTGGATTTTGTAGTTGTAGTTTCTGACATTCTGGAAAAAAATACAAACATCCTGTTTATCACAGTTACATGAAAGCTACTTTTTTTCTAAATGGTAAATATGACGTCACCCAGTTAAAAAAATATATTCTAAAATAAAATTGTATATTTTTTGCATTATTTTACGGCTTTATTTGCAAAAAAAATTGACTTTTTCTTACAATTTTACAATCTTTTTCTAAAAATTTTTTTACTTTTTAAAAAAACATTTACAACTTTATTTAAAAAAATGACTTTTTTTCTTATTAATTTACAGCTATTTACAAAAAAAAAAGAGTTTTTCTCACAATTTTCTAAACTTTTTTCTTGAAAATCTTTTTTTATATATATTTACAACTTTATTCTTAAAAAAATGGCCATTATCACAATTTAAAACTTAATTTAAAGACAAAAAATATAACTTTTTCTTACAATTTTATCAACTTTTTTTTTAAATTGTTATTTTTTTCCTCTGAAATTCACAACTTTACTTTAAAAATAGTTTTTGTCATAATTTTACAACTTTTTAGAAAAAAAAAATTTCTTGCAATTTTGACTTTTTTCATATAAATTTACAAGTTTATTCTGCAAAAACGATTATTTCTTTAAATCAAAAGTTAGGACTTTATTTAACAAAAACTTAGATTTTTTTTCTTTTTGGTTTTCCAACTTTATTCTTTAAAAAACTAACTTTTTCTCATAATTTTCTTGCTATAAAAAAACGACTTTTTCTTAAAATTTCACATATTTTTTCTCAAAAATTGTTGACTTTTTCCTTATAATTTTATAACTTAATTCTCTTACTTTTTTCTTAACCAACAGACTTTTTAAATTTATATTTTACGGCTTTATTTCCAAATAACTTTTTGTTGTGTTTATATTTTTACAACCTTTTTCACTTTTGTTTCCTAAAAGTTGTGAAGTTCCATCATTGACTGTATATACGAGCTGGACCGAGTGAGTGTGACATCATCATAGAAGACAGTTCACTTCTGGTTCCAACCAAATCAAGTCAATCCAGTCGTCATTTTTTTCACGAGTCGGACATCATCGTGTTGGAGCCATATGCCGTCGGTACGCTGTGATTGGTCGGAATCTGCCGTCATTTCTATGGCAACCACTCTCACCTATCACAAGTGAGCTTGTTGGAAGGCCACGCCCCTAATATTTAAGAGCTACACAATATCAGCCAATCTTGACGTGAGACTGAATACTTCTGTTGAGGTCAGGCTGACCAATTGAATGATTGAATGACAGCTGTTTATTTCTCTGTTGAATTCTGGGATACATTAACTTCCTGGAGCTAGCAGATACTTCCTGTTTGGGGACAAGGGGGAGGGGTCTCTCAGTTCTTAAAATGTGAGAAGTTATGCTTTTAAATCACATGTCAAAGGCGAGGCCCGGGGGCCGGATTAAGGTTTAAATTGATTTAATATGGAATAATATTCATGCATTTTTATTATTCATAATTATGTTAAAAAGTTACAGTTTTAAAGTTTTAAAAATTGGCATTCTGTTAGCTTTTTGGACTATTTTGGCATTTACTAAGATTTTTTAGGCTATTTTGGAGTTTAGCTAATATTTCAGCTACATGCTTGCTGTTTTGGCTAATTAAGGCTTTTTTAAAAAAAGGTTTTAAGGCTGTTTTGGAGTTAGGTTAATATTTAAACGCTAACTGTTTTGGCTAATTTAGACTTTTTGTAAAAAGGTTTTTTAGGCTATTTTGGAGTTAGGCTAATATTTACATGCTAGCTGTTTTGGCTAATTTAGACTTTTAAAAAACGTTTTTTAGGTTGTTCTAAAGTTAGGCTAATATTTACATGCTAGCTGTTTTGGCTAATTTAGACTTTAAAAAAAAACGTTTTTTAGGTTGTTCTTAGGCTAATATTTACATGCTAGCTGTTTTGGCTAATGTAGGCTATTTTAACTTTTTACGGCTGTTTTGGAGTCAGGCTAATATTTACAAGCTAGCTGTTTTGGATAATTTATTTGTGTTTTTTTAGTTTTTCAGGCTATTTTGAACTTTAGCTATTTTTTCAGCTACACACTAGCTGTTTTAACCCACCGTTAGTTTTTTTGTTTTGTTTTTTAGGCTAATTTGGCATTTAGCTAATATTTTAGCCGGTTATCAGCTTCAGTGTTTTCAGTTATCAATCTCAGCATCTTCAACTATTAGCACTAACATTTTCAGCGGTCAAATTCAGCTTACAGAATTCACACTAGCATTATCACATCTAATGCTATATATCTAGTTCATAATGATGTTAAAAAGTTACAGTTTTACAGCTTTAAAAATGTAGTTTTAGAGTGTTGAATAAATGTTTATCCCTCCCGCGACCTGAGGTGTGTTTGGATTTTACCCATTTTGACACTCCTGTTTTAAATCATCAACCTGATTGAATCTTAGTAGATTTTTCAGCCCGACTTCACTTTTTTCTGGATCCATAAATCTGTCTTAGACACCTTTACTTAAGCACCGTCTGCTGCGGTTCCACTCGACAGCTCCCGGCTGTCAGTTTACCCATAAATGTGTCTGTTATCAAACCCTCCCTTCAAAATAAAAGCCCTCCTGTCACTCCTCGACAGGAAGAGCACGCTCGGATCAAGCAGACGTGACCACCTTCGTGTGCTGTGAACCCCGTCCACCCACCGCCATGCTCCGCCAGGCTCCCATTATGTGGTGAGGCCCCCCCACCCCCCCACCCCCCCGGGTCAAAGGCGGCAGTTATTTCAGGGAAACCACAGCAGCTGGATTACATGTTGGGCTGAGGAAGAGATTGTGGTTTGACTGGATTTGGTGGAGCGATGTGGCGCCACACCCCGAGGGAGGGAGGGGGGCACCTACCTACTGGCATGGAGGCTGCTTTTGAGAGTCAAAGTGCCAGCCTGTGCAGCAGTTTCAGCGCCGCATTATCTCCATTACAGCTAAACGACTCATCAGGGAGGCAAAGAAAACGGTTTGAAACGAGGCTTTCATCTACGAGTTCAGACCTGACGGCAGAAAAGAACATAAACTATATCAGAGGAGCAGCTAAAAACAGTTTAAACTCCACAAAATTCTGTTGTCTAGAGAAAAAAAAAGTATGAAGGAAGATTACAGGCACCATTAAATAAATAAATAAAATAAAGTAGTAACATTATCAGGAAAAAAAGTAAGAGAAGTAAGTCGTACGGATGCTTGTTTTATAAAGAAGTTTTGTTTTTCATAAAATAAAGTTAAAATAAAGCTGTAAATTAAAAAAATCTGAATTAGCTACATTTTTTAGCAATGTGATATAATTTGATTCTTTTGTAAAATAAATAAAAAAGGTAATTTTTGAAGGTGTTTGTTGAAATGTTTTTTAAAAGTGCAATTTAATTTTTTATTTTCAAAAAACAACTTTTTCTTGTAAAATTTTTGAATATTTTTCTTAATTGTATGGCTTTTTTTTCTCAAAGTTTTACAATTTTATTGTTGAAAAACGTTGATTTTTTTCGTCTTTTTTTTGCTTTATTATGAAAATTTTAGAAGTTTTTCTCAAAAAGACTTTTACTTTTTTAATGACTTTCCACCCCCACAAAAAATATTTTTATTCATAATTTTATGACTTTATTATCACAAAACTTTAATTTTTTTTCTCAGAATTTTACAACTTTTTCTTTTCAAGAACTTTAGACATTTTTTTCATAATTTCACAACATTATTCTCGAGAAACTTTCACACTTTTAATCCTATTTTAAGACTTCATTTACGAACAAAAATGTACTTTTGCAAAGTACTGTCTTTTATTAATAATTTTACGACCTTACTCTCAAAAAAAGTTTACTTTTATCTCATAATTTATGACTTTCTTTCACAAAGCTTTCAATAAACGTTTTTTTCAGAATTTTACGACTTCCTTCTCAATCAAATTTGATTTTTTAATTTTTTTATTTTACAGATTTATTCTCAAAAACACTGACATCTGTTTGATCTTATTTTTTAAACTTCATTACAAATTTTGACTTTTTTCTCACAATTTAGCAATTTTTTTTGCATAAAACTTTTTTTAATTCATAATTTTACGACTTAACTCTCAAGAACTTTTTAAGTTTATATCATAATTTACAATTTTATTCTGCAAAAACTTCTAATTCATCCCACAATTTATGACTTTATTCTTGTAAAGTTTAGACTTTTTTCCCATAATTTTATTCTCAATAATTCTAAATAAACTTTAATGTATTTAATCAAATTTTACAACTTTATTCTTGAAAAATGTTTCTATTTTTTAATCAGATTTTACGATTTTATAACAGAACTCTAACTTTTCTCACAATTTTACAACTATTTTTCTCGAAAATTAACTTTTTTTTTTATAATTTTATGAGTATTTGTGAAAATTGGCAATTTTATTTTTATTTTTCTGTAGTTACGTGTTTCTTCCTGTTTGTCACAGAAACTTGACATCTTAAGATGTCTGTATGAAACTCTGGAGGGCTTTGGTGCTGAGGTGTTTCTCCATATCCACAGATTCTGAGTATTCTCCGTATTCGTGGATGACTCCGGTCTATATCTCCCACTAACCCCGTGAATACGGCGAATGCTGTACTTTACTTTCCAAAAACAAAACAATCAAACCCACTTGAGCAGAGAAAAGGATAAAAACGAGATAATGTTGATGTAGTTTCTGACTCTAGAATCATAACCTGTGATCACACTGACCAGAAACAGAAGAACTGCAGCTTTTTGTTGACTAAACCAAAGACGTTTATGAGGTTCCACATTTTTAACATGAGTATATAAGAAAACTGTGCAGCAAAAAACAGCTTTACTTATGCAAACGCTGTTTACAAATGGATACAAATCTAAATCTGTTCTATACCAACATTTACACATCGAAGCCAAATAAAATGATCAAGTGTGTTAATCTGATTAATAATATTTTTTCGTATTATGTATTTTCATTCATTCAAATTTTCTAATAATAATGTTAAAAATAATCTAATGCGTGACATTTAATCAAACGGAACAAAATCACTACAATAGTTGTCAAAATTGTTTAAAAACAATATTTAAAGATAAAAGTAAAACCATTTATGTTATAAAGAAAATAATAATAATAATTAGGGGAGCAAACAATAAAAAAATATATATTAATCAGTTAAATTATAAATGTATTGTCACATATAAAAACATTAGTAAAAACTAAATGTATTTGATGATGATGATTTCGTTTGTTAGTATTTTATTTTAATTTTTAAAGTTTTAAAATATAAATTGAAAAACAAAACATTAGTACTGCATTTATTGATATAAATTATACACAAATTATATAATCGCTAGCTCAGCATTAGCTTAGAATTGGCTTGTTAGCTTTGTGGATTTAAAGAAAAATCATTCCTCTTTTTTATTCATGTATGTGAATTACAAACATATCTGTTTAGCTAACAGACTAGCTGATTTTTATAGTTTTTAAGATAACAAACTAAGCTAACCACATTAGCATGATGCTAATTACCTCATCAGAGGCTTGGAATTAGTTGCCTATGTTAGCTTTCTATATATTTCAGCTATTCATTTTTTAAATTCTTAAATCCATCCGATCAAAAATAACTAACACAAAAAAAGCTACAATTAGCAAATAAACTACATAAATTTCTAAGTTTAGCTAGCACACTAGTATACTTTTCTAGTTTTTAACTAAGCTAACCACATTAGCTTGATGCTCCTTAGCTCAGTAAAAGCTTTGAATTAGCTTGTTAGCTTGTATACTTTTCAACCTTTATTTTTTTATTCTTAAAATTCTTCCAATAAAAAGGAATGTAAGCAAAGAAATATTACAATTGGTAAATTAATTACAAATACACCATCACTTATGTCTCTGTCAGTTTTGCTATTAGACTAGCTAGTTTTCTAGTTTGTAGGATTACAAACTAAGCTAACAACATCTTTGTCAGATTAGCTAGCAGACTAGCATATTTTTCTAGGTTTTAAGATAAAAAAAAAAAAAAACTAAGCTAACCACGTTAGCATGATGCTCATTAGCTCATCATAAGCTTGGAATTATTAGCTTTTTGTACTTTTCAACTATTCGTTTTTCAAATCCATCCAATCAGAAAACAATTTAGGCAAATACATATTACAATTAGAAAATAAATTACATATGATTTACATACTTTTATCAGTTTAGCTAGCAGACTGGGATACTTTTCGAGTTTTTACAATAAATAAGACTTCAAATTACTTTGTTAGCTTTATATGTTATTGTACCATTCTTGATTCTCAATCCAACCGTAAAACTATTTAAACAAAAAAAATTTAAAATTAGTAAATGACTTGCAAATGTACCATCACTTTTACTTTTGTCAGTTTAGCTATCAGATTAGCATATTAAACTAGGTTAAAGATAAAAAAAAAACAAGCTAACCACATTAGCATGACCGCTTTGGTTTTTCAAGAAGACAAATCCAACAAAAATATCAAAATTCTTCAATTATTTAAATATGAATCATCTAAATCATCATCAACTTAGCTAGCATATGAGCAGATTTAGCTAGTTTTTA
This sequence comes from Oryzias melastigma, assembly GCF_002922805.2. Lineage (NCBI taxonomy): Eukaryota > Metazoa > Chordata > Actinopteri > Beloniformes > Adrianichthyidae > Oryzias > Oryzias melastigma. Next base: position 19,234,957 of record NC_050513.1, read on the forward strand.
TGCTAACACACTTAGCTACCACGTTAGCATGACACTTCCTGTCAAAATGGTTTAATTTCCCTCTTTGGGAAACCTATATACTAAATAATAACAGCATTTTTCATATTTATGGAATATATGTCTTTATATTTTCTATGTATTTAATAATATACAGTTAAAAGTAACTTTTTGAAGTTATTGCTCCTTTTATTCTGCATAATATTGTATTTAATAAAGTTTAAATTGACTTTTTTTGTTTTTTTGTAGCTAGAAAGCGTGAAAATTTAAGTATTTTGTCCAACTGCTGACATTCAGCCTGGTTTTTATTCAAATATCGTTTGGAAACAGATGCTGCAGCTCTACATGTGGATGAAAGCCCTTCAACCTCCAGCATCTTCTCCCTCTGGGTGTGTCTTGTCTGCCTCTGGCCCCAAGTATGACCAAAATTAGTGGCCTGCTTTTGTCCATCCCATCCACAATGCCACATCATTATAGCCATGGCACGCTGAACCCCTTCATTCAGACCTGAAATAGACCGAGCCGACCTCGCATATTCGTCACTCTGAGCTGAAGCTCGCAGTGGAAAAAGTATTTTTGACTTCCGTCCTCCAGGATGCTTAAAGGAGAAGAAGGACCAACCCTTTTGAATCGTTCAGCTTATTTTTAGAGTAAATATGCGACATGAAATTAACCTTCACTGTTTAGCGGCTGCAGAAACAGGAAAGTAGGCTTTAATGAGGGTATAATAAACCTCTGTTGGAGTGATTTTTATCTTTCTGGAGGCTGGAGAATGTGGCTCTGTGAGAGGAAGGAAAGCTCTTTGAATTAACACGAGAATATGCATAAATATCAGCAATAAAAATGACTTTTATTGCTAAAAAAACAGATTTTTCAGCCAATCCTGGAGTGGAGGGGTAGGTCACTCACCGTTTTTGGTGTCTTCTTGACCGGTCACACCAAGAATCACCTGAGCCAAGGTGAGGGCCAAGCACAAAGCCATCCTGGGGCCCATGTCTGCACGCCAGTCGAGCGGCGGCAGAGGAAAAGACAGATCCACCGGCTTTGAGCTACAGCATCCGGGCTGAGGGAGTCCGAGTTATCCCAGAGTGGAGGACGGCGAAGTGAAACCAGGTCCCGCTTCGACCCTTCCACCAAACCTCTCCCTCCTCCCCGGCTCCCTCCTTCTCCGCGGCGTTTCTTTTCTGCCTCCTCCTCTGGCTCAGAAGATGAGGCTAATTAGAGGCTGCGCGAAATAGACTGATGAAAAGAGGGAAGGAGCTTCAGAGATTCTGCTTCTTTTTATATATTACTCGCGTGCGTGTGGAATTTTTATGTTTAAAACTAAAAAAAAGAAATGTACGGAGATCTGTTTAGGTCAAAACTCAACACCTGTTTTGTTGGCAGTTCGTGGTCATGAAATCTGATAAAAAAAAACATAAAAATCTACAATTTTTTAGGACTTTTTGACAACAATTTGGGGTCTACCTGATATAGAAACTCTCATTTATGTGACTTGCGAACTTTATGGGTTTAGTTTATGGTCAAAAGTTGAAAGAATTCGACTGGCTGACCCATATTAGGTGTGTACTCGTTTGATGTGTTTTCCAGCCCAGACTTCTGCCGGCTCCATATTTCAAACAGACCCCAAAATCCCGAAGGTGCGGCCCCCACAGATATTGACAAATACACCAAAAGATCACCTGGACTCATCTTTCATTGTCACCTTTTGGAGCATGCTGGGTAATTTAAGGCTCAGTTCGGCTTCTCTTTCTTTTTCAATCAGCTCCTTTACGGAGCAAACATTTGTCTCTGTGGATGAGCGGATTTCCTCGCCGAACACGGCAGGAAGTGTTTCAGGTGCTTCAGGAACAGACGGTCTTGTCGTTAAGGAGTCGGAGAGCCATCCGGGGACGGAGCAGATGGGAAGACAGTTCCTGCGCCGAACAAGACTTTGGTTTTTACTGCTTTTAGGGACTGCAGTGAAGCTCGAGAACATAGTTTTGACCACAGATTGGGAGGTGGTTGTCTAAAATATACAAAGATTTAATCAATTTCCTTTGAGAAATTATGAAAATTACTTTAATTTTTGGGAAGGGGCAGATATTAGCTCCGTTAGTTGTAAAAACTGTTTCCCCATTTATTGATTTTTCTCTAAGAATTCTGGGAAATTTCTAAGGCACTGGAAATTGGTAATGTAGATTCGAACTATACTATAAAATAGCGAACTCACTACGTATGTACTATATCGTATATAGTGCATATGTAGTGTACATATAGTACATATAGTATATATAGTGTATATAGTATATAAAGTGTATATGTAGTGTGTATATACCAGATACAGTATAGTATATAGTGTATATAGTGTATATAGTATATATAGTATACAGTGTATATGTAGCGTATATATATATATAGTAATATATATATAGTATATTGTGAATATGTAGTGTTTATAATGTGTATATAGCATATATAGTAAATGGTTAAATGGTAAATGTCGTATACTTGTATAGCGCTTTCTACCCTCCTTCAAAGGCTCAAAGCGCTTCACAGTCACAGACCCATTCACACACACATTCACACACTAATATATAGTGTATATGTAGTACATTTAGTATATATTGTATATAGCATATGTAGTATGATGTATATATAGTGTATATAGCATATATAGTTTATATAGTATATATAGTATATAAAGTATACAAGTATATAGTGTATATGTCGTGCATATAGTGTAAATTTAGTGTATGTGTTGTGTATATATAGTGTTTATAAAGTGTATATAGTATGTAGTGTATATATAGTGTATTTGTAGTGTTATATAGTGTATATAGTATTTAGTCTATATATAGTGTATATATGGTGTATATTGTATATATCGTAGCCTATATAGTGTAAATGTAGTGTACACATTGTGTATATGTAGTGTTTATATAGCATATATAATATATATAGTATATAGTGTAAATATATTGTATATGTAGTATATATATAGTATATATATATATATATAGTATATATATATATATATATATATATATATATATATATATATAGTATATAGAACATCTATAGTGTATATATAGTATATAGTGCACTATATAGCGAGTGTTGAATGAATTTGGACATAGCCTGGCAGAATTTTCTAATTTTAAAGATAACAAACCAAGCTAACTACATTATGTTATAGAAAATAACCTGCGCTTTATGACTTTATAATATTAAAATTTCTTAAAACTTTTTAAAATAGCTTTTTTTTGGTCAAATTTAAAATTTTCTCATAATTTTATGCTTTGATTCTCATATATTTGCTTATTTGATGGTGGCTTTAATTACTTGGTTGTTAAACAAAGATTTGATCACAATCAGAGCTTTACGTGGATTTGGTAAGATGAACTCTGTACAGAGGAAGTTAACTGACAAAGTCAACAGCCAATCAGGACGCGGAACACAAGACCCTGTGAAAAGAATCCGCGGGACGGTGAGACTGCGGAGGATGAACGGCAGAATTAGCTATTTCGCCAATGTGAGCTAATGTGAAACTAGACTGTAGCTAAGACCTAGTCACTTTGTACGCGCTAAAATGGGGCGAATTTCTTCCCGCATAAATGAGACTTTTTAACAAAAAACTTTTTAGTGGGATCTTAAACTAAAAATGTCAAAAAAAATTGCATATTTTCTTTCAATTTAGAGTATTTTGGACCACTAAGGACACATTAAAAAAAATGATGAGTATTCTGGTTCTGTTCACTGACCTGGAACCAATTTTCTGTAGTACAGAGCCTGGCGGAGTGATACGTATACTGCTCTTCCACATAATAAAGTGAAAAAGTGAGTTTGTACTTTAAGTGTTACAATTAAACAATGTTGAGCGTTATTGTCGAAAAAGTTTGACTTGTGTGTTACTTTTTCTGCAAAGAATGATTATTGCTGTCAATAGAAAAACAACAGTTCACTAAAAAAAACATCCCAACAACCATTCTGGTAGTTGGGATGTTGACCAATCACCTGCATGTTTGGCACCTTTAGGCATTATATTTAAATTTTGTTTTGCACTATTAATTCGTCTTTTTTGCTTTTTTTTTTAGCACTGCCTATTTGTACTTCTTGAACAAAAATTTTCTGTAAAGTTTATTCAAAACATGTCGCTTGAATTATCTTGATTTTAAAAGAGACATTTTGATCTTTGATTTCCTTACATAATGACAAATACTCATTTTTATTTTATTATTTATTGAGACGAATGTAGACATTTTAACATAAACTTATGGTTTTTGAAAGCCAAAGCTTGACCTCCTCCTGAAAAGGTTTCAGTCATGCACATCAGGCCAGTTTGGAGTTATTAAAACAAACTGCTGTAAATTAAAGGGGAGCCATTTTTAGCCTCTCAAAGTGAAACAGACCTTCAGAAATGGTCTATTTCTGGACGTAAGAACTAGGTGGCAGTGTAACCACGGGACACGTGATGTGTTTAGGCCGTGAGTCAGAAAGGTGGATCAGATCCAAAGTAAACCGGAGAGGCTTCCCCAGAGCAGATGTTTGGTGGATCAGATGTGAACATGTTCTGAGACAGAGATACTCAGACAGCTTTGTGAATGGATCATAAAAGATTGTCCCTAAAATGGACAAACCTGCACGTCAGTTTGAGTTTGTTCCTTCCTCTGCGGAGCACCTTCATATCGTCTTACCCATGATCTGCATTATTCATCACCTCACAGGTCTCACAGAACGCTCTAGAGTCGGCCTCCCCATTGAGAAGAGCAACAGACGCGGGCGGCGGTCAAAATGTTCGCCGCCGCCACCAAGAATTTTGTGAAGCAGGTTGGAGACACGGGGAGGTTGATCCCGGTTCCCAGCCTGAGCGAGGCCGACCGCTACCAGCCGCTCAGCCTGGTGACCAGGAAGAGGAAGAAGCACTTCTGGAAGAAGAACAAGTTCGCCTCCACGCCTTTCTCGCTCAAAGACATCCTCGTTGGGGAGAAGGAGATCACTGCGGGTACGAGTCTCCGTCCACTTCAGCGTCTTCCTTTTGTTGAGCTAAAGAGCGTTGAAAATACATTTCCCAAACTTCCCCAATAGTTATAGATCTGCATTTAAATTAATATAAAGAACTCCCTCCTTATATTATGATTGACCTTTAGCAGTTTCATGAAAAAACAAATATTTGTGCCCGATTTTATTTTCATTTTTTACATTGAATTGTGTTCTGATTGGCTGTTGTGTCTCCTGTACGAAACACTTTCAGCTTTCAAAATCTTCATACAATATTTTTTTCAAACGTGACTCCCGCCATAAACAAGACTGCTGTCATGTCTTTACGTTTTGTACATGTCGACATTCCAGTGGACACATACATTCCTAAAATAATTGACTAAAATTTGTTCTTGAAATAAAGCTAACTTTATGGTTGTACCATATTTTTCTCACAATAAGTTTTTTAATTGTTTTTCAAAAAACGACTTAAAACCCGGAGAAATTTATGCATGGATTAAATTTTAGATGTTGAATCAGTTTTAACAAGTAGATGGCGCTCTGTCAAATCGTTTGGTTGGGTGTTATTGCGTATATGCTAACGTGGCTAACATGTAGCGGTGTCGAACAGTGTTTATTTTACGTGTTGCTAACATGGTTGATAGTCACATTAATGTTTGTTCTAGCAATACCAGTCTTGTTTATATGTTGTGAACCGCTTTGAAATTGTGAAAATGCTAATGTGGCTAACGCTCATAACATGTGATATGTTGGACTGTGTTTATGTGTTAACAATATTTGGAGTTAGCCGAGTCACAGTAAAGTTTGTTTTAGCGTTATTAGTCTGTTTTTTTAAATTGTTTCAAAGTTTAGGAGTTACAGGTAGTAATACATGCTAATGCGGCTAATGCTAATGTGTACAGTATTTCTTTTACGTGTAACTAACAAGGTTGAGAGTTAGCGTAGTCACATTAACGTTTGTTTTAGCGATATCAGTCTTACTTATAAAAATGCTATTAAGCTAACGTTTATAACATGTAACAGTGTTGGTCTGTGTTTCTTTAGCCCGTTAATAACAACATTTAGAGTTAGCGTAGTCATATTAGCGTTTGTTCTAGAGTTATCACTCTTGGTTTTTCCATGTTGCAAAGTTAAGGAGGTACAGGTATTGCGAAAAAGATAATGCTAATAACTTGTAGCCGTGTTGGACTGTGTATTTTGTGTTACGTGTTCCGAATAAGGAGTTAGCATAGTCACAGTAACGTTTGTTTTAGCATTACTTTTATACATGTTGCAAAGTTTAGGAGTTACAGGTATTGAGGACACGCTAACACTTTAAACGTAGCTCCGTGTTGCAAACAATTTCTAGATTAACACGGTTAATAAAGTCTGACTGAAAAATTGTTTTAAAAAACTCTAATATCTGATAATCATACCAAGAAGTACCAGCAAAATAGGAACCAAAACTGTGACAAACTTCAAATATGAACCAAAAAGAGGGTGAAGGTGAGAAAAAAAAACGCCAGTCAGCGCAAATTACATTTATTTTGAAGACAAAATAATCGTTGTCCATATTTAGTAAATTATTCCACTAAATTAGTATTTTATTTGTTTTTCTTCAAACCTGAATTAGCATAAAACTATATTGTATAACCATACAACATTGTAATAATCCTTTTTTTCTTTTTAACTTGTTAGCTTCCCTAAAAGCTAGCTCCTAAACCGCTAACTTAGTGGAATGGAAAATTTCAGCACTTATTAGTAATTTTTTCTTTAAAAATATTCTAGAAAATATTTATCTAAAGTTTGAAGAACTGAAACTATTTTTTCTGTTGCTGCTTTAGTTCAAATGTCAGCTAAATAAAGTGTTGCTAGTGTTTAGTTTAAGCTAGCTTTAAGGTTTCCTGCTTGTCTTCGTACATGCTAACACATTATGCTGTTGCTTATAGCGTTTTCGTTTTCAGTTTTAGGAGTGGAACAGATTCAACTTTAAGATGTTCAAGATACAAATATTAATGTCCGGGCAAAAGGGTTACAGAGCTGACAACTAGCTAGCTAGCTAGCTAAATATTTTACTGCATTAAAAACAATAAATGTAAAGACTTAAAAATATAATGTTAGGGTTGTAAAATGTAAGAAAGTGCTGTATAAAAATGTGTGTTTATGAGTGAATGATTATACATTGGGCCTTAAAAAATAGAAAGAAAGTGAAAATTTCATCATTTCCAACTTGAATTTAATTGTTTGTAAAAATCTATGTGCAAAAAAAAAAAAAAAACGATAAAAACACCAGTCTTTTCCTTCCTTTAGGGGTTTCTTCTTACCAGCTTCTCAACTACGAGGACAAGTCGGACGTGTCGCTCAACGGCCGGTTGGGGAACCACCTCATCAACGACGTGGGGTTCAACGTCAGCGGCTCCGACTCGGTGGCGGTCAAAGCCTCATTCGGGATCGTGACCAAACACGAGCTGGAGGTGCCGACTTTACTGCGCGAGCTAAACTCCAGGTATCCCAACATTACAAACCCTCATCCGAGTTACTGTCAGAAATTCTTTTTCTGATGTTTTATCTTTATCAGGTGTTAAAGGGTTAATGAAATAGATGCTGTACCATCCCCGCAACAATTTATTGTTTTTTAGTAAAAGAAGAGTAATTTATTAGATTTTAGGCTCATATTCTAGTGTTGATTCTGGATCTGGATGACGGACGAAATGTGAGAAGAGGGTTTCCTCGTAAGGATGAATAAATGATTGAGTTTGTCTACCCTTACACTCAAACAGGAGCTGGATCCAAGAGTACAGTCATAACAATGCATGTTTTTAAATATTCTCTTCAGAAAAGTCGACCTGGATCACTGCCTGGTTCGTCAGTCCAGAGAGAGTGGGCGCAGTGTTCTTTGCGTGGTCGTGGAGAGCATCCGTACCACGCGTCAGTGTTCTCTGACTGTCCACGCTGGCATGAGAGGGACCACCATGAGGGTAAGGACAAACGTGTTCCGTCTGTGCATGTTTCAGCTTCAGGTAGGGCCGCCACAAACGATCATTTTCAACTAATCAACAATTGTTTTTTTCCGATTAGTCCACTAATCAGGTATTTCGTAAAGTGGATGTAAAGCACAAATCTTAACCATCATTAGCTTTAAAGTAAAAAATAAGAGTTGCATTACCTGTGATGATGCTAGTGTGAATGATTTTTGCTGAAAGTAGTCGCTAAAGATGCTGAAGCTTTTTGTTGAAAATAGTAATGCAATTTACTTTAATTGCTGGAGGGATTTGCTGAAAATGCAAAAGCTAATTTGCTAAATGTTAAATTTGCTAAAAGACTGGAAATGTTGTTGAAGAACTATAAAATAGTGCTGAAGTTGACCTAAATTTCTGAAAATGTTGTAGTAAAATTGCTTAAAAATCCTTAGTACAAGCCAATTTTGCAAAAATATGTAGTGTGTTGCTTAAATAACTACAAATTAGCCTAAAAAACCTTAGTAGATGTCAAATTAGCTTAAAAAAAAGCTAGCTCGTTGCCTAAACACTAGCTTAACTATAAAATAGCCAAAAATTCCTCAGTAAAATAAATTAGTCAAAAATGTTAGCATGTTGCTAAAATATAGGCTAAACTCTAAATTAGCCTGAAAATACCAGTAGATAACAAATTAGCCAAAAAGCTAGCTTGTTGCTTGAATACTAGCTGAGCTCCAAAACAGCCTAAAATTCCCCGGTAAACTAAATAAGTAAAAAACTTTAGTCTGTTGCTAAAATAGAAGCTAAACTCTAAATTAGCCTATAAAGACCTCAGTAGATAATAAATTAGCCAAAATCATTAGCATGCTGCTAAAATATTTGTTAAACTTTAAATCTTTTGAAAATTACTATAAAAGATGAAAACATAGCTCATGAATATATTTAAAGCTTTGCATCTAAATTATAGGAACTATTTTTCACTGAAGATAAAGTTTTGGTCTCACTGACTCAAATATATAAAAGTTATTTATTTAGTGCTGAATTCTCACAGTTTTGTTCAACTCTGACTCTATGTAATATAAGTAACGACTAATCAGCTATTAAATTAGTCGTCCACTGTTTAATAGTCGATTTATCGTGGCAGTCCTAGTTTCAGTTAGTTAGTCTTTTAACATTTTGACACAAGCATTAGCTCTTGGCTTCACACTTTTTGTGCTACTGTAAATCTTTATAAAGATTAATGCACATCCAGGGGATTAAGAAGCTGAGCTTTCCGCCTTTATGCAACACTTGAAGCTACGTTTAAACTGCTCTTACGTGTGTTCGGGCGACCATTTTCAATGAAAAGTCTATGTAAATGCACTTTTTTATGCTTCTGCGTTCAAAACTATTGCGTTCACGTAATCAAGGTAAATCAGCGGATTCTGACGCAAAAAATACAGATTTATAAAAAAAAAAAATCCAGATAGATAAACTTTTAAACATTTGAAAACTTTTTTTTGCATATACTTGTTGTGTTTCTAATTCACTGATGAGACAGCTGTCTTTCTGTCCTTTAGTTTCAGATTGACGATGGCAGAATCCCTAAAGGTCGAGACAAAGCCATCGTCATTCCGGCTCACACCACCATCGCTTTCAGCATCTGTCAGCTGTTTTTTCGCCTGGATGGACGTCTTGGTGAGAACTCCACTCATCCAGCACTTTTTGGAGTACAGCTCGGTTCAGTTTGATACAAAAAAACCCCCCAAAAAACTGTTTTTTTAATAGTCGGTGTACTGGTACCCTAGAACTTTAAAGTTTCCTACGAGTCATAGGTCTTCCGTTTTGGGATTCAGGTTTCTTTAAATGTCTTTCCTTTTGGTTTATTCCACTTTTTTGTCTGCTTAGCAGCCAATCTGCATCCACACTGATGCTGAACAACACCAGGGTTCACTTGGTTGTTTTTAGCTAGTTTTTTTAGCCCGTTAGCAACTCTGTCCTTTTGTGGAGGCTGCCTGAAGATTAGCATGCCTGACTGTAGACTCTTAGGGATAAAAAAAAAAAAAATCCCAACAAACAAAATCTAGAATCTATTTCAAATTCATAAGTTTTGTTATTTTAGCTAAACAACAAAATTCCAAGAACCAAAGAAAGATCTTAAAAAGTCTAGTTTCTCTTTAAGTTTTAGTAAATTTTATTAAATCTGAAAATACGTCTCAAAAATATCCTTGACTTCGGTGTTAAACCTTGTAACGATAATCTGTAAAAAAGTTATTCCAGAAACAACTAGTGCTAGCTAAAATTAGCTTTTGAGTTTGGTACATATATAATCTGAAAATGTGTTTTGATAATAAAATAAGATCAGAGGCAAGATATTTTAAAATGCAAGAAAAACAGGGATTTGGCTTTGTTAGCAAAGCGGCTAACAGGCTAAATGCTAATTGTCAAAATTCAAATTAAAATCTGTTTCATAGCTATTTTTGAGAGGAAATTAATTAATAATCAAAAACTACCACAAAAAAGGGTTTATGTTAATATTTCTATATTTTTTTAATATACATCAATTAACCGTTGAACTAGCAAAGATTTTTGTTTTAGCTAAGCTAGATTTAGCAACATTTAAAATGAATGATTGTACATTTTCATCTAAATTTGTGTTATGTGTTTCTCAAACTGTTTTTTTTGTGGTTTCTGTCAGATATTTGTGTAGCTCCAGGTTCCCAGGGCGGGTTTGAGCGCGAGCAGATCCGTGAGCAGCTGGGCGGATTCATCGGCCGCTTCTCCATGGGCCGCCTTCGCCGGTTCCTGTCTGGAATCATCTACGGAAACCCCTTCAGGGCAGGTACGAACCAGTCCAACTACCGACCTCCTGCTTTATTTTGACTTTTTTTTCCTCAACCGACCTTGAACTTTCCCTCAGACGACCGGACGTTTGAGGAGCTGACGCACTCGGACACCTACATGGACGACGTGGTGACCGACTACTACGAAAAGGCCGCCAGCATGACCGACGTGTCCACGGCCTACCTGAGGGAAAGCTCCCACCAGCGCGTGAACCTCCTGAAACACAACATCCCCAAAGGGCCGTGCGCGCTGTGCGGCATGGGCAACCAGAAGAGGGAGACGGTCTACGGCTGTCTGGAGTGCTCCTCCGGGCCCCAGAAGTACGTCCGCTTGCACGTGGTGCCCTGCTTTGATCTCTGGCATAAAACCCTGAGATGAAGAAGACTCGAGCGCGTTGGGAACCTGAACTGACGACAAGTGCGACGTGAATCCTCCTGCCGTCTGAGGCTTTGAGGCGGATCGTCTTGGGTTTACTTCTGGCAGGAGGCCATTTTCCACACGTGCTGCGTGTGAACTGTAGCTACTAGGTCATGAATTAATCAAAAGAGGGATCGTGTGAGGAACAACGGCCCGTTCCTACCCGTTCCAAGTGGGTCACTGGTGCAACCATGTCGTTTTCACAGAGTCTGAATAAAGTTTGCTCTTACTTTTCAAGTTTTTTGGTAAAATGTTTGCTCATATGTGACTTAATTTGTGTTTTTTAACAAAGTGAAGTGCTAAAATTAACAAAGTTTTGAGAAAAAATATAAAATTTGTACTTGTTTAGATATTTAAGGGTTCAATTTTGGAGCATCTCTCAGTTACTCATGCATGTGAATATTAATATTAGGTCATATTCACACGTATGAATAATAATGAGGTCCTGCTATACCACAAGAATCCACTGGGGGCATAGTGAGTCATGTGCAGATGACACACAAAAATTGGCTTATGTGTGTTAAAAGGTATTTTATCATTTTTTTTTTATTTATTTATTGTTCTATATTATTATTAGACCAATAGGAACCCTCCTAAACTTTTAGATTTTTTTTTCTGAATTAGCAGGACACACCCCTGTCTTGCTAATTCAAAATGTCCATCTAGTGTTGCGTATATTCTGATCAATTGTCCTGCTAATACACGTTTACCAACACACACACACCGATATATATATATATATATATATATATATATATATATATATATATATATATATATATATATATATATATATATATGTATAATAAGTAAGTATATATAAATAAGTCTTTGCAAAAGGAATCAACTCAAAAGTCTGACTTTTTGCTAATTGATAGATAAATAAAAATTAAATTCTGAAATAATAAATAAAATGCTTTCATCATCAATTTTCTCAGCTAAAATTATATCATTTAAGAATAAAATATTAATTAGTACAAATTGAACAAAAGATACAAAAAATTAAAATAATTAGAAAAAAAGGAAAAAAAATGTAAGCTTGTTTCAACAAGACTACCGAAATGAAAATACTAATTAATTGAATTTATTGTAATGATATTTTTTGCAAAAAAAACTGTTGCGTTACAGATGTGTGACTTTTTTTGTCAAAGAAAATCACAAAAAAATAATGTTTTAAAAAATATTTCGGCGTCTTTCTAAAAAAAAGTTCGGTCATCCAGCCGTAAGAGGGCGCTCCATATCGTCTTGGACCGGAAGTGATGTGATTTAACAACAAGCACACGCGCGTGGAGGACGGAGAAGCATGTGTGGCTTCACTCGTGTCATTCTACAAGGATGTACATGTAAATAAATGACATTCAGGCCGTTAAAGTTTACATGAAGTGAATAAAATGAAGTTCGCGTACAAGGTAAGTTCAATCCGAGAAAGGCCAGCACGTTTGTCGCGTTTGATTGTTCAACCAAACTCCGTTACAAATGATGCCGTTTGTTTATTTTAGGGCTATTTAGCTATAAATAAATATAAAATAAATATTACAATGAATTGCACTAAAAGTATTGGCTGTTACAGTTAATTCGGCGTACTTATACTTCAGTTAATATCTAATTTTTATAGATTTTTGCCTATTTTCTTGAGTCGTTTTATCTTGAAAGACACTATTTTTAATGTCTTGTAGTTTTCCAACCTGCTGGGCGCCGTCTATCGCCAGGGAAATCTGAATTTCTCCACCGACGGCAACGCTGTGATCAGCCCGGTGGGGAACCGGATCTCCGTTTTCAACCTGAAAAAGTGCGTCCGCGGTGTAAAGTAAACCCCTCGTGGTTCCGGTCAGCAGACGGGATTGACAGATGTTGATGTTTTTCCTTTTCACTTCCAGCAACACGTCAGAGACGTTACCCGTCTCCACAACCAAGAACATCACCTGCGTTGGCGTTTCTCCTGATGGCCGCTTGGCGATCGTGGTGGACGAAGGTAAAAAACGTCTTTTGGAGGTGTTCCTCCGGTTGACCTTCTCACCTGAATCGTGTCTTGAACAGACGGCGCGGCGCTGCTGGTCAGCCTCATCACCAGAGCCGTCCTGCATCACTTCCACTTCCACAAACCCGTCAGCAGCGTCCGCTTCTCGCCCGACGGCAGGTCAGCCCCGACCAGTGCGGCGTGTGGATGGAGATGCTCAGACGTTTATTCATTTGTTTGTTTTTCCTCCAGGAAGTTCGTAGTGACGAAGGAAAACGTGGCGCTGATGTACCACGCTCCGGGGAAGCGCCACGAGTTCAACGCCTTCGTCCTGGACAAGAGCTACTACGGTCCGTACGATGAGACCACCTGCATCGACTGGACCGACGACTCCAAGTGAGCGCCGAGAGGGAACCGACCGGCGGGAAGAACCGACGGACCAAAATAAACGCTCTGTTGTTTTTCTACCTTCAGGTGTTTCGTGGTTGGCAGCAAAGACATGTCCACGTGGGTTTTTGGCGCCGAGCGCTGGGCCAACCTGATCTACTACTCCCTGGGGGGCCACAAGGACGTGGTGGTGGGCTGCTTCTTCGAGAAGGATAGCCTAGACGTACGTCGACATCGCCGATTTGTGGATAAAAACCACACTGTACGTTAAAAAAAACCCCAAAAAACTCTTGGTTGTGGCATTTGCAGCTCTACACCGTCAGCCAGGACGGGACGCTGTGCGTCTGGGAGAGCGACACCGACCTGGACGGCCTGGTTCTGAAGAAGAAGAGCGCCGACGGCGGCTCGAGGAACGAGGAAGAGGAGGACGAGCGGCAGGAGGGGCAGGAGGGAGAGGTGGTCAGAGGGAGGGCGGAGACGCCGGCGGACGACAAGAAGATAAAGAACGTCCGATACAAGCAAGCTAGCAAGTAGGAGACTTTATTTTGATACGTTTCTGTTTGTTTTTTCAAAATAAAATAACTTTAAGGCCCTTCTTTTCAGCGGTTTGGCTAACTTCTAAATTTTTCACGCACCTAGTGCAAGTTTTGGGCATAGTGTGCACCCATCCCCCACGGTGATGACATCACAGTGGGAACCATGGAATTTGAGTGGGTTCAAAATATCTCATGGGGGTTGGAAAAAAAAGTTTCAGAATTGGCAAAGTGTTGAGTTTAGCAATTTTTATATTTTTCCACATTATAGGAAAAATATCGTTTTTGTTCAAGTTATCTTTTCGCCATAGAGTAAAGTCTACAACTACAACCTGACTTCTGACCTCGCCAAGGGGTCAACCTTAAATAAAAATAAATGTGTTAAATCCTGCATTTTTGTTCTAATATATGGGAAAAATTAAATTTGTCTTTTAGAGATCTTTACGAAACTTTACACACAAACCATAAAGTTAAGTCTACAAATACAAAGTTTCACTGACTTCTGACCTCGCCAAGGGGTCCTCTTAAATAAAAACATGGGTTAAATCCTGCATTTTTTTCTAATACATGGGAAAAATTAAAGTTGACTTTGAGAAATCTTTACGAAACTTTACACACAGTATAAATTTAAGTTTACAACAGAAGTTTCACTGATTCCTAACCTCGCCACGGGGCCACTTGAATTAGAAAAATTATGTAATTTTACATTTTCCACAATATGGTAAAAAGAAAACGTTTGTGAAATTTTTACAAGTATAAAATTCATACTTGTGAGTTTATAAAGATGTTCATTTAGTCAACAATGTATGTTTAGGTCGACCGAGCGTTAGCATTAGCCGTCCAATGGGAAATTCCATTAAACGTTAGCATCGATTTTTTTTTTTTTTTTTAACTGATATATTGTGAAAATTGAATTTCAGATTCCTGAGCTGGAATGAAACAATATAACATATATGACCATGTTAGGAATGTGGGCTTGTCTGTTTAAAGAAAAAATAAATACTCTGTTGCTAGGGAAATTCAAAAATTGTACTTTTACCAATTCTTATAAAATTACATGAACGTGTTCGTCACGCCCAGGCGACCAAAATATACAATGGTTGCTATGGAGATAAAACCAACAGAAAGGTTAAAAAGAACTTTTTTTCCATTCATTTGTCACATGCAGTTCTGACCGGGGTGAAAGGGCCAGAGTAAGGGGTGCGTGGCGTCCCCCCTGCCAGTGGGGGCGGGGCCAGGTATACAATACCACTGGCGGCTTAAATATCTCCTTTTACTGCCTTTTTTAGGCATTTTTTCAACAAAGAAGGGGATTTCAACAACCTGACCGCCGCTGCGTTTCACAAGCAGACCCACATCCTGGTCACCGGGTTTGCTTCTGGAGTTTTCCACCTGCACGAGCTCCCAGAATTCAACTTGGTCCACTCCCTCAGGTGAGCCACCTCCTTTTTTCTCCTTCTATCCTCCTCCAGGTGTCTGACCGCCTCCTCTTCTGCAGTATCTCCCAGCAGAGGATCGCGTCCGTGGCCGTCAACGCCTCCGGCGACTGGATCGCCTTCGGGTGCTCACGTAAGAGTCTATGCGCTTTCCTGCTGTTGCATGCTGGGTAAGGGGTTGTCTGACTGGAGGCGGGGCTTTTTTGTTTTAGGGATGGGCCAGCTGCTGGTGTGGGAGTGGCAAAGCGAGTCGTACGTCTTCAAGCAGCAGGGACACTTCAACAACATGGCGGCGCTGGCGTACTCGCCGGACGGGCAGTACATCGTGACGGGCGGGGACGACGGCAAAGTGAGGGGCGCCGCCGCGGCTGTCTGGAGTCGGTAGTCAAGCGTGACACTCACCCGGCTTCTGTCGTCTGCGCAGGTGAAGGCGTGGAACACCAGCAGCGGCCTCTGCTTCGTCACGTTCACCGAGCACACCAGCAGCGTCACCTGCGTGGCCTTCACCGCCAGCGGCTTCGTCATCGTCAGCGCCTCGCTGGACGGCACGGTCCGAGCCTTCGACCTGCACAGGTGACCTCACGGCGAGGTTTTTGCTCCGCCCGAACGAGGACACGCGCAGAAACCGCCTTTGTGTCGGCAGGTACCGCAACTTCCGGACCTTCACGTCTCCTCGGCCGGCGCAGTTCTCCTCGCTGGCCGTGGACGCCAGCGGCGAGCTGGTGAGCGCCGGAGCCCAGGATTCATTCGAGATCTTCCTGTGGTCCATGCAGACGGGACGCCTGCTGGAGGTGAGGCTTTGGTCTCATAAAACGACTAAAGTTACACTTGAAGCCCATTTAGACGGGATCATTTCAGAGTTTGAAGGTTCAAAAATTCAACCTCTGAGCTCATTTAAGGACGACAGTTCTGATAATATTTATCAGTAAATAAGTAAAGATTTTTCTATTTTTATCCCAGAATGCATTCTGTTTTTAACCAAGCACCTGT
>NC_050513.1:19251621-19251747 GCF_002922805.2 Oryzias melastigma
AAGTCACTGCCAGCCCTGAACAACAGAACCCAAAAGTAATCAAGTATTTGGCGCCATCTGGTGGACGTAAAAAGGATCTTTTAGATTTCTGACCATCAGAAGTGAGAGGCAGCGTCTCCTTGACCT
>NC_050513.1:19251866-19254809 GCF_002922805.2 Oryzias melastigma
GTTGCTGATCATCTGTCAATGGTCATCTTTAAGAAACTACATAACATCCTTTAAAGAGATGATGAATTCGTTCAAATTTATCAATAAAATTTTTTAGAAAAAACTATTTAAAGTTTCACAACCTTAGAGATTAATGTGACATTTGTATAAAACTTTATGGATTGTGGTTGACATGCAATTAAATGCTATAATATTCATATTTATTTAGTTTATTAAAAAATAAAGTAAATGTTCTATTTTCACTGTTTTTCCATCACTAACATTCATTACGTGCTTTTATTTTGTAAAAGAACAGGAAATGTGAAAAAAAAGTTTAAAAAGGTTGTTGCTTCCCTAACAGTGACTACATGCTTTTATTTATTCTTAGAAATTACTAGTTTTTTGTTGTAAAATGGGCAAAAAAAAAGACTCTTAAAAAATGGCGCTTGTTTGCCCCCCTCAGGTCCTCGGGGGTCATGAGGGTCCGGTCAGCTGCCTGTGCTTCAGCCCGGTTCAGTCCATTCTGGCCAGCTCGTCGTGGGACCGGACGGTGCGGCTGTGGGACATGATGGACAGCTGGCAGGTCAAGGAGACGCTGCCTCTCACTTCTGATGGTCAGAAATCTAAAAGATCCTTTTTACGTCCACCAGATGGCGCCAAATACTTGATGTACTTTTGGGTTCTGTTGTTAGGGCTGGCAGTGACTTATCGACCCGACGGTCAGGAGTTGGCCGTCGCCACCCTGAACGGCGAGATCACCTTCTGGAACCCCAACACCGCGACGCAGACCGGCTCCATCTCTGGACGCCACGACCTGGAAGTGGGACGCAAAGACACCGATAAGGTCACGGCCAAACAGCTCGCCAAGGGAAAGTGAGTGGCCACGCCTCCTGTCAGCTCAAAATCGCCGGGCTGTGGTTTTACCGCCGGTTCCTGTGTCCGCAGGTCCTTCACGTCGGTGTGCTACTCTGCGGACGGGGCGTCCGTTCTGGCCGGAGGACAGTCCAAGTTCGTCTGCATTTATAATGTCAGGGAGCAGATGCTCATGAAGAAGTTCGAGATCTCCTGCAACCTGTCGTTTGACGCCATGGAGGTATGAACCAGAACGTTGATGCTCAGATACAAAAAGAGATCCATCAGACAGGTTCAAGGACGTCAGGAAACTTTAGTGTTCTGTTCAGGAGAGCGTGTGAAGTCGACTCTAATAGGAAGGAGAAAAAGACAACTTATTAAACAAGTTTTTATTACGTTTTTGACCAAATTTGTTGTCAGATCTTGATGGTAAACATGTTTAAAGCTAAATCTGCCAGTTTCAGTACTTTTTAATTAACTTTATACTATAAAACAAATACTGTTGTAGCCAGTTTTAAGGCCTCATTGAAATTTTCCAAAGTTTGGTTATTTTTTTGGTTCATTTAGCACCAAATATTTTCCCTTATTGTGTATTCTATTAAATTTTTACTGTGAAAATAAGTTTTCAAATAGCTGTAAAGTTTAGGAGGGTTTTAGGAGGAAGACTAGCTAGCTTTCCCTAGCTTTGCACCATTGAAGTTACGAGAACAGTTTTTAACTGTACAAAAAAAGCTCAAATATAAGATTTTCTATCAAAAGGACAGCCTGTATAAATGTCTCAAGTCCATAGCAACCATTGAACTTTTTATTGTCCTTGCCTAATAAATATCTGTACCTAATTTCATGTCTTTATCTCGTAGTAAATCTTCAATTTTCCTTAGCAACCATTGAATATTTTTGATGTCCTGGCCTAATGAATATCTGTGCCTAATTTCGTGTCTCTATCTCAAAGTCAATTTTCCATTTTTCTTAGCAACCAGTATTTACATTGCTCAAACCCACATTATTACCTCCACACTTTCTTTTCCAAGAGTAATGGTTCATGTTAGTCTGAAGTTTGGAGATTAACGATAATTGTGTTTGCTTGAACAAGACTTCACGGACTTGTAGGTGAACCTAACCCCACAGACAGATCTGTAAGTGTAATGCAGATCTTTCAGGGCAGTAAAAGCTACACCTTGATTCAATGTAGTGTTTGTCACGCTAAAAAGAGTCAACGTCCTGAGATGTTGCATATTTTAAGTTCTTAGCTAGTCAACTTTCCTCAAATTAGCTAACTTTGGAATGAGCTGAAAGAATGACCGTGGGATTCATCGGTTGGTTGTAGGAGTTCCTCGATAGGCGGAAGATGACGGAGTTCGGCAGCTTGGCCCTGGTGGACGAAGGGGCCGGGGATGGAGATGGGGTCAACATTAGCCTGCCAGGAGTCAGGAAAGGTACGAGATTCACGATATTGACATCAACAGATGGAGGACTTCCACCTCTCACAGGGTTTCTTGTTCTGTGGCTCAAGGGGACATGAGTTCTCGTCACTTCAAGCCGGAGATCAGAGTCAGCTCGCTGAGATTCTCTCCTACCGGTAGGCGTCGAGAGCTAGCTTGTTTTCTTTTTGCTTCCAATTGCGGCTTTGTCCTTGACCGATGGAACGTTCCAGGTCGCAGTTGGGCGGCTACGACCACCGAGGGCCTTTTGGTCTACTCCCTTGACGGGTCGATGGTCTTTGACCCGTACGATCTCGACCTGGACGTGACGCCGGCCAGCATTCGCAAGCAGCTGCGCCTTCAGAAGTGGACGTCGGCCATCGTACTGGCGTTCAGGCTGAATGAAAAGGCCCTGAAGCAGGAGGTGCTGGAGACGGTTCCTCACGAACAGAGTGGGTGATTCCTCCGTTGGGTTTTACGGGAACCGTCAAGGCGGCCATCGTGTTTCATGAGTGATGTTTTGTCCCCGCAGTCCCGGTGATTTGCGGATCCCTGCCGGACATCTACGTGGAAAAGCTGCTGGGCTTTCTGGCCTCGTGTTTGGAGACATCCGGCCATTTGCAGTTTTACATGACCTGGGCCCAAAACCTGCTCATGCTGCACGGACAGAAACTGAAGAACAGGTCTGAAA
>NC_050513.1:19255117-19259311 GCF_002922805.2 Oryzias melastigma
ATCTACGTGGAAAAGCTGCTGGGCTTTCTGGCCTCGTGTTTGGAGACATCCGGCCATTTGCAGTTTTACATGACCTGGGCCCAAAACCTGCTCATGCTGCATGGACAGAAACTGAAGAACAGGTCTGAAACTTTGGGCTTGGTCACAGAACCAACACATTCTCACTCCCAAGTCGTCACATATTGACGTTTAGTTAAGGACCCCTCCGCGTCACTTTTTGACACTTTGGCTGTCCCCAAGTACCGGCTGTTCCCATTAAATAATGGGTCCCCAACCTCTGGACCACGAACAAGAACTGGTCCAGTACTGTGGCATGTAGCGCACTGGTACCCTAACCCGACATTGGACCAGATGCGGTACCGGATGCGAACCAGTACTGGGTTATGGTTAGGGTACTGGTACTGGATTCGTCCTGAGGACCAGTGCGCATCCAGTAACCGATGGTCGTGGACCCTTGATTTCATGAACAGGCATCACATCAAAAGATGACAAGTTAGGGACACCCAAAAAGTGACGCGGAAGGGGCCCTAACCAAAAGTCATAATGTGACGACTCTGGGATAAGAATGTGTTGACAGAACACTATCAATACAATTGATCCAAAAGTGCGGTTAGCTAGCTCTGGTTCAGAGGTGTGTCAAGAACTGTATGGCTGTGACGAAGTACGTTATGAGTTCTATACATTAGCAGGGACGTATTGACCCTACGGTCTCCAGTTGGCCATTGGCACTCAAAGTGGCAAGATCACATTATTTGGATCTCCATATTTGGAAAGATCTCCATATTTGGACATCTGTGTGACCCATGAGAGAAATGTAAATCATCAAATTTTCTGAAGAACATCTGCCTTACCTTTTAACACCTGAACTTGGGATTCTTTAGAATACCGTAACTCTTTACCCTTTTACCCAATAAACGTAATTCCAACAGATTACTTAACAAGAAATGCAGCAACCCTTTACGCTAGTAATGTGTTCTGTATCGGTGAAAAGCCACACCCGGCTCCGAAAAGTTGATGCAAATGCACATATATATGTGTCTCAGGCTTCTGCGTTTAAACTCTAGCAAACACGCGTCGCAACACTAGTTTTTAAGTCAGTATTCAGGCTCTTCGTAAAATAACTGTCCATTGAACAGGTGTTGAAGGTTGAAGTTTGACGCATGGATGGTGTCCTTTTCAAAACACGGTAGTACCAAATGTTTGAACAAAATGGAGAAATGAATAATTGCGGTTTGTGTCCGGCTGGAATTCTATGACGCAAGTCTTTCAAATATTGCAATAGAACTGTGAAAGAAAAAGCCTAGACCAAGATTCGTAAGACTTTAGCCGGTTATTATGTAACTATAGAGTGTGTATTCAGGTGTCGCTGGTAACATCTCCAGCATTTAGGGGTAAAAAACACAAGGTCTACAGCACCAAGGCTACGATGTCTAAGATCCAGTTGAATGGTCATTGGAGCATCATGGTATTTGAACAAGTCAACAGTTTACCCTAATTTAAATTAAATACCTGTCCCCAAATTTTGATTAGAATCATTTAAATTTAGTCCATGTAGACAAACCTTTACAGAATGGCGTCAACAACTTTCAAGATATTCTGTTGGTTTGCAGGTCGGGCTCGATTCTTGCCACCCTGCAGGCGCTGCAAAAGAGCATTCAGAGGCACTCTGACAACCTCTCCAAACTGTAAGTCTCTGTAACACAATTTAAAAACTCAAATGTACTTTTTTTTTAAATGTCACTTCTCCTTCCAGGTGTGACTTCAACATGTACAGCATTCGCTATGCCGTGGCCTTGTCCAAGCAGAGAGGAATGAAGAGGCCAGCTGCTCCGGAGGACGAAGAGGATGAAGGACTCTCGGATGAGATGAGCCAAGCCTCTTTGGATGAGGACGATATGAGGCTTTAAGCACTTGAAAGCCTCTCAGAAGCAACATTTTGTAATAAAAGATCTTTTTTTATATATCTAAGATGACTCCTTAAAAATAAATTCATACAATATGGTGTTCAAAAGTTCTGTTTTTGATCTAATCCCAAAGCATTCACAGTGGTTCTTTAGTTATGATTGTGCTGTTTTTAGCCAAAATAAAGTTTTTTTTCTGGGACATAGCTTCTGCAGGGCGGCATGAGTTTATCAGAAATTCGCCTCTGAGTTGTAGGCAGGACTGCTAGCATGGAGTAACACCGTCCTTGTTGCTGAGAGCTCTCTGTTTTTACTGTCTCCTACTAGCTTACAGCCCCTCACCACCCCAAGCTAACATTAGCGGTGCACAAAAAAAAAAAAAATGGCAGGCAATGGCTAGCCACCCGTACAGCTGGGGATATATAAAAATGGAGGAAGCAACCACATAAGTGTATATATAACTACAATCTTTTTTAAAAATTTTAATTAAAATTTTTGATAAAGAAATACACAGAAATTATGTTTTATACTTAATTTTTTATGTATATGTCCTCCATCAACCAAAGAATTCAACAAAAACATGTTATACACGGCACGCATAAAAACACAATTTTCATCAAAGTGAGAAATAAAAGAACCTATCGTCTGGGGAAAAAAGTGATACGTAAAAAAAAGACTAATTTGTGTTAAAAATGTTTGTTTTTCTATATTTTGTTTTTTTTCTTCAGTTTTCAATTTTGTGTTAACCTGTAAACCCTGGAAATCAAAAGGGCAGACAACTTGTAATTGCCTTTTTCATATACATAGTGCTTGTTCTTTCGACTATACAAGTCATTTTTGGACAAAAATGTAAATATTAACAGCCAGAATTAATATAAGAAAAACGTAAATGATAATTGTGTACAAATATGTGCGTCAAACACACGTAACATGTTCATAAAACACAAAAGTTAGCAACGTTTTCTTTTTTCCCGCTTTTTCGACGGAAGCCAGCAGAACCCCGGTTCCCAGCAGCCCTTGCGGTAGCGCACCGGAAGAGGCGGCACCCTGTACCAAAAAATGAGGGAAAATAAGAGCATGTCCGAGTGCCCGTCGCAAACGGCGAAAGAAACACCGGCGAAAAAGCAAAAACTGAGCAGTGACGAGAACAGCAACCCCGACTTATCAGGAGACGAGAATGTAAGCGGACGAACTGCGAGAGGTTTTAAGACTGAAAATGTTTTTAACGGCGCTCTTCTGGTTAGCTTCCTGCTAAGGTAGCGGCTAAAGTTAGCACCTTTGTCCGTTGCTGTCTAAACACCTGCAGATGTGGGGCTCCATCGGTGACCAAATAGTGACCTTATTGTCTCAAAAACCACAAACAAGAGTACATTATTTTGTACACCCTATAATTATGTACTTTTTTAGTATTCGAATTTGTACCTAGCTTACTACACGAGCATCCTGCTGTTTTTCGGCCATTTTTATTAAAAATGAGCAAGTTATAATAAAGCTAAGCGCGTTCGTCTTAAAATAAGACACAAACTTATGTTATATTTTAGTATACATTTTCTAAAAAAATAAATATGAACTCAATAGCATACACAAAAGGCTTAAGTGTAACTATAGTTTATATTGATTGTATTTTTCCGGTATGTTTGCATGTATTTTAAGTTTTTAATTATTATAGAACAAGCTGTAAATGTATGTAAAGTAACAGCAAATTTACATCCTAAAAAGTTCATATAGCAACTTTTATTTTGAAACTTTTTTCAAATGGACGGCTTTTATTTTGAAAAATGAAACGTGATTAAATGGACTATTTAAGTGTATGCTTTCACGTTTACTGCTGATGTTGCGTCCCCAGGACGATGCGGTTAGCGTCGAGAGCGGGACGAACACGGAGCGCCCGGACACGCCCACCAACACCACCAACGCCCCGGGCAAGAAGAGCTGGGGCAAGGGCAAGTGGAAGTCAAAGAAGTGCCGGTACTCCTTTAAATGTGTCAACAGTCTGAAGGTGAGTCCACCGTCCTGCTAGCAAATCTCAGCACGGTTTAGCTAAAAACATTTTTTAAAAGCAATAAAATAATGATGTGACTCTGACTGAGGTTCAGGAGGATCACGGTCAGCCGCTGTTTGGCGTCCAGTTCAACTGGCACAGCAAGGAAGGAGATCCGCTTGTGTTCGCCACCGTCGGGAGCAACAGGGTAACTACTTCTCCATAGACGTCAACGTTAATTTGATCTTTTTGTTTGTTCGATTCAAACATAATTAGGTTAGTATCATCTGCATAGAAATTAATGCAATTTCT
>NC_050513.1:19259608-19266991 GCF_002922805.2 Oryzias melastigma
GTCAACGTTAATTCGATCTTTTCGTTTGTTCGATTCAAACATAATTAGCTTAGTATCATCTGCATAGAAATGAATGCAATTTCTACTATCAAGTTACGCTCGCTGTACGACAGATTTGTGCACCGCCACCTTATCCGGTGACTGACCATTAAGAAATGTAAAAAATAAAAGGAAAGAGAGGGAGCAAGTCACAAAAAGTAGACGCCAGTGCAACGCTATGCTAGCATGTTTAATATAAGGGATCGTAATATTGACTGTATATTAGAACTGGACTGAGGCTTTGTTGAAATTCTTTTCCCAAACCCTGAAAAGTTTATGTAGTTCGGGAGTATCTAGTGGAATAGAATTCAATCATTCATTTCTGTCAACATTTTCTGCATTAAGATGATTTTCTCTAATCTGTGATGCACTTTTTCTAAGAAATTTTCTATTTTGTAAACTTTCCCACCATTTCTTTGATCTACTTTTAACATTGTAGCTATCAGAAAAATATTTGGATTCAATCAAATGGAATTTTTTCTAACATATCTGCTACACAAACTATTAAAAGTTCAATAAAGGAAACAAGGCAAAAATAATAATAATAATAATAATATAATTTAGTTTTTGCTGTCTTTCCCTTAATCTAGCTCAGTTGTGATTTAATTTATCAATTTATGGTTCAGTTTAAAGTTAGTGTTAAAGAGTCAAGCATGTTTTTTTTGCAACTTGAGTGTGTATATATATATATATATAATTTTTGACTACTTACACTTCCCTGTTTTTTTATTCTCAGTCTGCTAATTTTGGGGATTTTGAATTACAATATCTTAAATTAATTGGTTATTCTTAGTCAGTATATAGTTTAACCTTTTTTTAGGGAAACTTAAGTTTTTTTTCTTTACTTTATGTACTGCATAATATATTTTAATCTTATTTATTTAAAATGAAACCCTTAAAATTGATTAATTTACTGTTTTTTGTTTTCTTTTTACATTTTTATGCATTTTTGTGGATTTTTGTTTTGTCTTTTTTCTAGAAATAATTTCCTCACTTTTTATTGTTTTAAACTTTTCACATTTTCTACAGTATTGGTCCAATTTTTTTTTAATTTTTTAGTTTTTGATCTAAAATAATACAGTTCACCTCTTTTTTTTCTCTCAGAAACCTGTTTTTTGTATAAACCTTTATTGATCTCTTGAATAATATACAATCACTGAAGTTTTGTTTGTATATTTGAACGTTCAGCTCCAACACGATCAGTTTTTCCGACTACATTTCTCTGTGTTTCTGCAGGTCACTCTGTACGAGTGTCACTCTCAGGGGGAGATCCGACTCCTGCAGTCCTATGTCGACGCTGACGTATCCTTCCACCTTCTGTAGTACAAACTAGTCTGTTCAGTGGTATAAACCTGGAGGGGTTATGACTACACACAGTCGGGGTATTAAAAAAAATAAAGTATGTAGTTTTGATATTAATCTTTGTCGTTTACAGCATCGTTTGAAGCTTTACGGTACTATTTTACACTGACTGTGCGATCACGTCTGATTGATCAAAGCGGTATTTCTTTACAATTTAACGAAGTGTCTCCTGGCTCCAGAAAATGCATCTATTTCTGTTTTCCTTGACGAGCCTGCACCAAGGCGGACGAGAACTTCTACACGTGCGCTTGGACCTACGACACCAACACCAGCCACCCCCTGCTGGCCGTGGCCGGCTCCCGGGGCATCATCCGGGTGATCAACCACATCACCATGCAGTGCATCAAGGTAGCTCGATGTTTGAGCCCACCTGAGGGTTCTGGGTGGACGGTTTCATAAGGTTCTGGTTCATTGGCAGCATTACGTGGGTCACGGGAACGCCATCAACGAGCTCAAGTTCCACCCGAGGGATCCGAACCTCCTCTTGTCCGTCAGTAAAGGTGAGCCTCTTTAGCCACACCCCCTCTGAGTCACTGAAGTGTGTTTGGTTCTAACGGACGCCATCTCTGCAGATCACGCCCTGCGGCTGTGGAACATTCAGACCGACACGCTGGTGGCCATCTTTGGGGGCGTGGAGGGTCATCGAGATGAAGTCCTGAGCGCTGTAAGCTTTGTGTGGTCTATGAAAACTCCAGTAGAAAGTCATTCAGCTTTAGTGTTTTAAAACATGCTCATAACTATTTATTTATAGATTCAAACATACGTTTAGCTAAGTATCCTACATAGAAATGAATAGAACTTTTGCAACGCCTACTATTAGCTTTAAATGCTAAATCTGGCGTCATCCATTTTCTGAACTATAACCCTAATGGATATGAATATTTTACGAAGACTATTTACAAATTCATTAAGTGAAAACTTGGACGATTTCTAAAAATGTAAATTATTTTTTTCATGGACACATTTTAAAACCCAGTGGTCTATATTTGCGACTTTTTTTTTCTATCTGTGTTTTTATAGTTCTAAGAACTTTTAATGTGCGGCGCCTTGCTCAACTAAGATAATTTTAAGGCGCCATATAAATCTAATAAACTTAAGTTAGCATCAGTATGCGCTAGTTTTTTGCAGAGAATTCTGGAAAGTTTCCTGGATTTTTAGATAATAGAATCAAACTCCTCAACAAAAATGGTGAAACTCCTTTACAGATCGCAAAGTACTGAGAGAATTAAGACTCAATCTGCTAAAATATTAGTAGCTTGTTAGCATTTCCTGACAAATAGCTTCGTAATTCAGGAATAAATCGGTTTATTTCAGCTTCTAAAGTGGTCATGTTTTGGTCGGTAGCCTAACTGTTAACATCATTGACCGCTTTAGCCACACTAGCCTACAGCTAGCTAGGCTAAAGCTAACAGATATAAGAGGCTTGATTAAGCCCACACTTTAGCTGGTTGAAAGTATGAGAAATATTTACTTACAGAGAATATTTCAGAAATATTAAATTTCACATTTTATTATATTTGTCAAGGTTAGCTTAAACTCATAAGCTCCGCCCTCCATACGAAATATTAAAAAAATGCATGTAAAAAATCCTAAAAAGTAAAAGGCCTAGCATGGAGCCCTGTGGTACACCGTGATAGATTAATTCCAAATAGAAATAATAAATTAAAGCGGTTTTAGTCTGGAGAAGTCGTTTGTGACGACACATGGTGTGTACTTTTGTAGCACTTTACTACTTTCTTAGAAGACCCAAAGTACTTTACAGCTACTTCGCTACCTATTAGCGGTAGCGAGCTTTGCCTGCTGTGCAACAGATTTGTGCAGCACCACCTTATCCAGTGACTGACCTTTAAAATCTATAAAGGAAAGGGAGCAAATGAAGTAAAAAAAAAAGTAGAGGTCGGCGCATAGAACCCTGTGGAACACCGTGATGTATCAAACTGGTGAAAAACTGAGGAGAACTAGCTTCTAATGTAAATCAGCGACTTCTCACTGAATTTACGGTTTAATAACAGTAGAAGAAGAACTTCTAATGTGATGTGAAGTAACGCTGACGGTCTGTGATTGGTCGGTTTGAGACAATAAGATTCTCATAGATCTTGAAAGCGTGGGAAACTGTCTTCTCACTGCAGAGCGGCCAAAAGGAGGCGATTAACTCCCTCTTTGAGATTAGTGGACACTTGTTTCTGAACCTGGATCAGCGCTTCAGAACTCTCAGAACCGTTCATGGGATTAGAAGGAGATCAAACGGCTCTAGAAGTTTCTCTGGCGTTTGTCCTGCAGGATTTTGACCTTCTGGGGGAGAAGATCATGTCGTGCGGCATGGATCATTCGCTAAAGCTCTGGAGAATCAACTCGGAGAGGCTGCAGAAGGCCATCCGGGGTTCCTATGAATACAACCCTTCAAAGACCAACAGGTAAGGCTGACAGATCAGAGATGTTTACCACAGAGATGGTTCTGTCACAGCTAAGACAATTCCCGCCTGCAGGCCTTTCGTCTCACAGAAGATCCACTTCCCGGACTTCTCCACACGCGACATCCACAGGAACTACGTGGACTGCGTCCGGTGGTTGGGAGATCTCATTCTCTCCAAGGTTACTTTCAGAACTCCTGTTTTTGATCATGAAAATGTACAGAAATAGTTTAAAAACGTATTTCTCTGCTGCAGTCCTGCGAAAATGCCATCGTCTGCTGGAAACCAGGGAAGATGGAGGACGACGTCGACCACATCAAAGCCAACGAGTCCAACGTGACCATCCTGGGCCGCTTTGACTACAGCCAGTGTGACATTTGGTACATGCGCTTCTCCATGGACTTCTGGCAGAAGGTCTGTGAAAGAGAACACGTTCTGTTGGTCCTGGAATTGTTTCATATTTATCATCTCCATAGAAGTGAATACCGTCCTGAATAAAGTGAATCCCGGCGTTCTTGTGACGTTCCAGATGCTGGCTCTAGGGAACCAGGTGGGGAAGCTGTACGTCTGGGACCTTGAGGTAGAAGACCCGCACAAGGCCAAGTGAGTCACGATTTTAGGAAAAATATGGAATAATCTGAGCCTGACTCAGATGACACTATACAAAACAAAAATGTCTTTAAGCTAAAAAAAATATTTGTTTTTATTTTAAATTTCATATTAGACTATTTTTAGGTTTTCCCTTAAATTTTCCCTCAAATATTAAGGGAAACTGGAAGCAACAAATCAGAGGCCAACTTCCTCCATACACAGGAGGGTCCATAAAACTAATTCCTGACATGAACTGGTTTGTAACCTCAAATATGGTTTAAGAGAATAGAGTTTCCTTTAACTTTTCCATCAGTTAAGGGAAACGCCAACCAACAAACCAGAGGCCAACTTCATCCATATACATGCTTTAAGTAGATAAACAGTAAGCTGTTTATAGACCAAACATGGTTAGGGGCTGCTGCTTTACCAGTTTAGTAGAGGGTAACAAAGACTATCAAACCTTTTTTATTAGTTGAATAAATCCACAGCTTTGTGTAATGAAAAACCTCCATTTCTGAAAACGATTTAGACAGTTTGAATCTCTCTTTACATTGAAAGTCATGTAATACTGTCTGAATGTGATCAGTAGGTTTTCCCTTAAAAGTTAATGGAAGTTACGATCCAACTTCAACCTTGTTCATTCTTCAGTGGTAAATTACTAATAGATGAATTGAAAATTAGTTTGATATTAAATAGTTTTTTTGACCCAAGAGCATTTTTTCTTTGAACTTTTCCTTAAAAGATGAGAAAAACATGGAAATATAAAATCAGGGGCCAACACCATTTTGTTGGTTAGCTGAAATGTTATTGGTTCAAACTGGTTTGTGACAAAAAAACTGCCTTTGAAGTTAAATTTGATATGACCATTTTAATGTGATAGATTAGTTTCTCTTCGACTATTCCCCCTTAAAATTTAAGGGAACCAGGAGCTAAAAATCAGAAGCCAACTTCAACCATTTAGCATGAAAGCAGAGCCAAACGTCATTCTTGTACAGGTCGGTTAGCAGAAATATTGTTGGTTCTAAAGTGGTTTGTGACCAAAAAAAACCCAAAAAACCTCAAACTGTCTTTTTTCACGGTTTTAATGTTATACATTTTCCCTTAACTTTTCCCTCAACAGTTAAGAAAGATTGGAAGGTGAGATTCAGAGGCCAACTTCACCCTCGTACACGCCTTTCAGTGGAAATATGTCTATCAATAAACTAGTTTGTGACCCCAGTAATGGTTCATTTAAATACATTTACCCTTAACTCCCCCCTTAAAGGTCAAGAGAAAGTGAAATCTGAGAATCAAAGGCCAACTTCATCCTTATGCATGTCTTTATTGAAAATTAATCTGACATTGAGTCGGTTTATGGCCTCCAATAATGGATCGTATAAATAGTTTTTTCCTTAACTTTCCCCTTAAGGGAGAAAAAACATAAAAAACATGAAAATGGAAAAAGATATTTTTAAAACTGGTTTGTGACCACAAAAAAAAATACTTTATGGTAAAATTGTTCATTTTAATTTGTATTTTTGTTAATATTTACTAAAAAAAATGTAGAAAATGTATAGAAAATATATAAAAAATGGTCCCTATAGTCATGAAATATCCCGACTGAAGCTTATTTGTTGTCCGCCCACTTAAATCCTAAGTCAATCATCAAGGTCACGCCTCTTATTTTCATTACTGTTTACTGAAGATACCTGTTTTACGCTGATGATGTTGACTTGTCCGTGACAAAGCGCTCTACCGTCCACAGGTGCACCACGCTAACTCTCCCCAAATGCACGTCGGCCATCCGGCAGACCAGCTTCAGCCGGGACAGCAGCATCCTGATCGCCGTGTGCGACGACGCCTCCATCTGGCGCTGGGACCGACAGCGTTGACACGCCCCTTCTTTCCACCAACCTCTGTGTCACCCAAACGTTTTTTGATTAAAAAATTGTGAAATGTTTGACTTTTACTATAGATTTTTGTTTGTTATTGACCCAACAACACTGGAATAAGCTCACAAGAATCAGTATTTAAAACGACGATGTCCTTTGTGTGCCTTCCTGTTTCCTGTGCAGTCGATAAAAACACAGACGACGGCGAGGAACTGTGACATGAGTCCAAGAAACCATTTCCTCCATCTATCAGGACTTTGTAAACTGAGGCTGGTCAATAAAGTTTTGTAAATAAGAGCCCAAAATTCGGTTTTATGGGAAATTTGGTGAGTCTTATTTTGAAGGAAACAAACAAAATTATTTTATTTTTAGTTTGTTTAAACTATTATAGGAATAATCTGCTTTTGTTTCTGTAGTTTATCTGGTTTTCAATAAAATATATATTTTTTAAAAGTTTCCTTTTTTTTACTTTTATTTTGAACTTCATTGGCGGGCGTCACGTGACCTGAAACTTTGTCCCCTCGCATCCCCGGTCTTTTTTTTTTTTCTTTAATGACGTCACAGCCGAACTCCGCGGACTTTCGCCTTCGACGCGTCCGCGGTCCGACAGAAGTCGACGGAACTCTTCCTCCCGACATGTTTGCGTCCAAGTCAGCCAGAAACCGGTCCAGGTTCGGGTCCGAGTCGGGTTCCGGTGTCGGGGAGCAGATCTGCATGGTGGACTGCGGCTGTACGCCGGTGTGCGGATGCCGGCCGGACTGCGCGTGCACCGCGGAGCCCCCGGGAGGCCCGCGGGCCGCTGCTGAACATCTGCCAGAGGTAAACGGGCCGACAGCAGGGGCGTCTCTAACTGACGTCACGCCGGGGGGTCAACGGGGGTTTTCTGGGTGCCCTATTTGTTTATTACAATTATAAAAACATTTGTCTGTTTTTAAAATATTGATAGATACTATTAATTGCTATTTAATTACTGGAACGCTTCAACTGTTTTCGTATTTTCAGCGGATACTGATGCAAAGAAAAAGATGAAGCACGGTGATGCAAAAACACTACGTACATTTTATAACCAATGTGTAAAGTTTATTGTGGCTCTTTAGCTCTAACTAAAA
>NC_050513.1:19267088-19278706 GCF_002922805.2 Oryzias melastigma
AGAAATTCTGTAGAAATGTTTTTAAATTTCTGTTTTTAATTTTTAGTTGGTCAATTAAAAATCTCTACAATAGAGTTTTATTTTATTTTGGTAAAATGGTTTCAATTTTGAACAAATTTAAAATGATTTAGAGTTCTGTGTTTTCAATAAACAGCTCAGGTTATTCTAAATGCTTTGGATTTTTTATGGATAGATTCTACTAAATGTTTATTTTTGAGATTTAATAGAAAAAACACCAACATCGTCATGATAAAAATATCATGTTTTACAGTCTAGCATTTATCATTTAAGTAAATCTGCTGCAGCAGGAGGACATTTATGACAGGGTGGGTTTTATTTTGAAAAACAACTAGTGTGTGCTGCTGTCAAAAGTAAAAGAAGCTACAGCTGTTATATATACAAACATATATACATTGTTTTAATTCCATTGTTGTAATATTTAAAAACTAAATTTATAAATTAATGCTTTGTTGCAGAAAAGCATAAATATTGTGCATTTTTAAGCAATAAAGTGAGACTTTGTGGCTTACGATGGTTTCTGGTCTGTAAGAAACTGAACAAAATGGCTCTCTTAGTGTTAAAGGTTGCAGACCCCTGTCCTAGATAATATCAGTGATGTCACTACCGAGACGCTAGTTAATATAAGTGATGTCGCTACCGAGACGCTAGTTAATATAAGTGATGTCGCTACCGAGACGCTAGCAAATATAAGTGATGTCGCTAGCGAGACGCTAGCAAATATAAGTGATGTCGCTACCGAGACGCTAGCAAATATCAGTGATGTCGCTACCGAGACGTTAGCAAATATCAGTGATGTCGCTAGCGAGACGTTAGACAATATTAGTGATGTGATATAGTTACTACTATAAAATTACACTATTTCAACAAGTGTCAAGACTGTAGCCAAAGCTCATGTGTTAACCCTTTGACACTGTTGAAGTCACCGACGACACCTAAATAACTCGCGCTCTTTGAACTACCGCAACTCCTTAACTGTTTGTGTAAATTCTGTAATTCCGATGGATTCTGATCTGGAGAAAAGCGGCTTTGCACCAATATGTAGCAGCTTTTCTCCACGTAAAAACCACTTGGTTTACGTGAAATTCATAAGCAGTTTGCGACTATAAACTTACAGTAATTCAAAGAACGTCAACTCTAGAGCCAAAGCTTTTAATGTCAAAAGCATCAACAAACATAATTTGGTGATTCCTAATTAATACATAATATTACGCTTCGTGTGACTTGCTGCTCAAAGGTTGTGAAATATTTGGAGAGAAATTGACCACAAAAGTCCAACCCCGTCAGTCTACATTCCAAAAATATGAGGACAATTTTGGCTACAGCTTGTAAAAAGCATTGGTACCCAAACTAAGCTCTAGAGAGCCCCATGAGATGGTTCCATTATGTAAACACACCCAGGAGTTTATGAACTATGACTTCAATCTAGGTTAGCAAACATCTGAAATACAATCCCCCGCAGGTGTGTTTGCTGTGGGACAACGGCTCAGTTTGTGGTAAGAGAGCAGCAAAAACAGTTGTGTGAGGGGGCGGAGCCTTATTAATTATGCATAACGTCAACACACTTCTATAAACCCAAACCTGTCATACCAAAGTGTTAGAAAGAACCTCAAACAACCACTACCATCAAAGAAAAAATATACACAGAGTTTCCAATAAAAATAGTGTTAGCACGTAGCACGTAAGCTAGCACATACAAACTTTTGAGAACAATTATCTAGTTTATCTCGTTAATGTTAAAAATAGGATGTTGTAGGTGTTTTGTTTTAGGTTTCCATACATGTCTTGTCTCATCAAAGCAAAAAAAAAAAAAATAGAATAAAGAAAAAATATGACCATGTAGCAGGGAAGCTAGCAAATGCATAACTTGAGAACAATTACCGATTTTCTCTCGTTAATTTAAACATAATGTTGTGGTTTCATTAACATTTTTAGATTTCTGCACGTCTTGTCTCATTGAACTCAATGCAAAAAATTGCTAGCATATAGTTTGTAAACTAGCAAATACAAAATTTGAGAACAATTACCTATTTTCTCTCGTTAATGTTTACAAATATGATGTTGTGATATCATTAACTTTTTTAGGTTTATGTACATGTTTTCAAAAAAATAATATTAGCATACAGCACTAGCAGATACAACATTTAAGAATAATTAAATATTTTATCTAGCAAATATAAACAAATAGGATTTTGTGATTTAAAAAGCATTTTTAGGTTTCCGTACATGTTTACAAAAAATAATGTTAGCATATAGCATGTAAGCTAGCAGATATAAAATTTGAGAACAATTATTTCTTTTCTCTTTGTAATTTAAACAAATATAATGTCGGGATTTCATTGGCATTTTTAGGTTTCCGTACATGTTTACAAAAAATAATGTTAGCATACGACATGTAAGCTAGCAAATACAAAATTTGAGAACAATTACCTATTTTATCTAGTCAAAACCTAAAACTGATGTCGTGATTTCACTAGGATTTTTAAGTTTCATGTCTTCTCTTACCACTGTTAGGCTACAGTTTTGAGACAACAAAACAGCTAACAAAGAAACAACAATCCACAGCCCTGTCCTGGCTCTGACTGTTAGTTTATTCTACTTAACAAAACAGTAGAAGACCATAGAGGATTCTTTTTGAGAGTTCTGTGAGATCAACATGCTCTATGCTAACCTAAAGTTATCTTATTTCATAAAACATTTTGACGATGGGGAGTTAGCGTGTACCTGTTTGAGTTTAATTTACGTTTAGCAGCTAATCCAATCTGTATGCTGTCTCCATGGGGGGGCTAGAAGGTAATTACAGCCTGGCTTAAGCCTAAATATTGTGTTTTAAAGATAAATGTGTCACAAGTCACCTACTGGTGACTTGGTAGTTTGACTTGAGTCAAAAAGTCCAAGTGTTCCACTCAGGTTTATTGACAGTGCTCTTTCTTTCTTGTACATGGCTCACCAATGAGACAGAAATGTAAACCCTTGATGGGATTTTACCCATGATTCCTGGTTCTTAGGCTAGTGAGGCTTTGACTGCTTTGGCCCAAAGAATATATCTCTAGATTCTACAGTATTGGGTCAATTTTAGTGTCACTACCTTTGAGTAAAGT
Organism: Oryzias melastigma; assembly: GCF_002922805.2. Classification (NCBI taxonomy): domain Eukaryota; kingdom Metazoa; phylum Chordata; class Actinopteri; order Beloniformes; family Adrianichthyidae; genus Oryzias; species Oryzias melastigma. The sequence goes on from NC_050513.1 coordinate 19,270,208, forward strand.
GCTAAATTGAGCTTTCTGTGGTACAGGACTGGTAAAGTTAAAGTGCATCTGTCATGTAATCACTGACTATTAAAACTATCCTTTAGTACTGGTCCATGTTGGATTTGACAGAAGTCTTCGTTGAATGTCGGCCCAAAGGATGATGTGATCGCATAAAAGAAAGTCATTACTGACGGTTCAGTAGATGACAACTGACCACCCCAGATGGGACTCGAACCCACAATCCCTGGCTTAGGAGGCCAGTGCCTTATCCATTAGGCCACTGGGGCTTGTGTCAACGGCCTGTGTGGTCAGTTCCTCTCACACATTGTAGCAGCCGTGTCTGTGTTCTACAGTTTTTCATTCATCGTCTAAAACCAGCTGGAGCCTATCCCACCTACTATAGAGCGAAGGGGAGGTCACCCTGAATGGTTAGTCAGTCCATCGCAGGACCGTTCCTGAATGTTGAGTGGCAATATGGGCTCCAGCAAGCTAGCAAACGGTGAAATGGTCCAACTCTGGAAATCAAAGAATTCCTGCTTGAGTTTTTACACTCAAACATTTGCTGTTTAATGACTTTACCTGCTACATTCTAATAAAATACTAAATGGAACTTTCCTCAGTTCCACGGGGGTACGGCTAAAGGGCATCAGTCAAGTAGAGCTATGTTAGCTGGGAGTACTTTTTGGACAGGTATGTATGAAGTGTCTCACATTCTGATTGGTTCGGCCAAGACTCACCAAAGAAGATCAGTCTAAAAAATATTCACCCCAGATGGGACTCGAACCCACAATCCCTGGCTTAGGAGGCCAGTGCCTTATCCATTAGGCCACTGGGGCTCCTGAATGGTAACCATTGACCTGGGGCCCTGATCCATGGGGTCACTGGCGCTTGACCTTCTGTTGAGTGGGGCCTCTGCTGTTCTCAGACAACGTGGGGCATTACAACACATATGTATGAAGGTTGTACTGTTATTACATCAATCACAATGAGTGGGCCAATGGATATGGTACTGGTAAGCTAAGCATTGGGTTGAGTTCCAAGTGAGGATACAGGTGTTTGTTTTTTTTAGCAATTTTTTTTTTATATTTCAACTTAGATGGAGATGAAAGAAAAACTATGAGATATATATGATATTCTGGAGAACAAGGAATAATCTTTTTCTCTCCAAGATTTTTTTATTAGTGTTATTAGATTAGAGAGTTTCACAAGTTGAACTGGACTAGTAAAAAGTATTGAGCCACTTTTGTGTCAAAGGTCTTTTCTTTTTGATGGAGGCGCTGCTTGTAAATGATTAGCAATCTGATAAAACAGACTCAGAAGGTTGTGGAATTGTAAAAAAAAGAATTAGATCCCACGGTGCTGTGGAAACGTTGTAAAATCAGTGTGGTGTTTACACCTCCTTTGAAATACTTCCTTTTTTGGGATTTATTTATGGGGTTACATAACGAAAGAGCAAACAAGTCAGATGAGCTGCTTCGTTTACCTAGCATCTAATGTAAGCTAAATTTAATTTAAGCTGAATTTTACTTTTTATTTTTTTGGTTAGCCAAAGTGCATTAGCCACAATAACAAAACATTTTTTGCTAACCTGCCAGCTTTAGCGCTACATGTGAATATTTTAAAACAGTTCACTTACAAATGTAATGAGGCTTCACTACCACCTATCCTGGTTAGCCTTCGACACTTTAGTTTTCAAACTAGCTTTGAAAACTTAGAAAAAATGTTGCGTCCGTAATTGTGTTTGGCACGGCACCAGAGCTTGAGAGGAAATAGGCATCAGTGGGACTACAACCTTTGTTATTGATCAGGTTTGTTGGGACTACAAATCCAAATTGAGGCCAATATTGAAATTTGTTCAAACAATTCTTAATGCAAACTAGCTTAGTGTTAGCCTCCAAACTGCTGATATACGTCTCACCTCTTGGGTAATGCTAGCTTTTTTTGTTGCTATTTTGGAGTTTAGCTAATATTTTAGGTGCATGCTAGCTGTTTTGAAACATTTAAGCTTTTTTTTAAAAAAATTCTTAGGCTGTTTTGGAGTCTAGCTAATCTTTACACATTTGCTGTTTCGGCTAATTTAGGCCTTTTTCTGGGTTTTTTTTTAGATATTTTGAAGTTTAGCTATTTTTTTAAACTCCATGCTAGCTGATTTGGCTACTTTAAGCTTTTTAAATACTTTTTTAGGCTGTTTTGGAGTCTAGCTAATAAGTATACGTTAGCTATTGTGGCTAATTTAGGCTTTTTTTCAGTTTCTTTAGGATATTTTGAAGATTAGCTATTTTTCAGCTCCATGCTAGCTGTTTTGGCTACTTTAAGCTTTTTTTAAATAATTTTTTTAAGGCTTTTTTGGAGTCTAGATAATATATATACGTTAGCTACCCGGCTAATTTAGGCTTTTTTTCAGTTTTTTTAGGATATTTTGAAGATTAGCTAATTTTTCAGCTCCATGCTAGCTGTTTTGGCTAATTTAAGCTTTTTTAAAATACATTTTTAAGGCTTTTTTGGAGTCTAGATAATATTTATATGTTAGCTATTGTGGCTAATTTAGGCTTTTTTTCAGTTGCTTTAGGATATTTTGAAGTTTAGCAATTTTTTCAGCTCCATGCTAGCTGTTTTGGCTAATTTAAGCTTTTTTAAATAATTTTTTAAGGCTTTTTTGGAGTCTAGATAATATTTATACGTTAGCTAGCTGGCTAATTTAGGCTTTTTTTCAGTTTCTTTAGGATATTTTGAAGTTTTGCTATTTTTGTTAGCTCAATGCTAGCTGTTTAGGCTAACCAAACCTAAGTTTTTTTTTGTTTGTTTTTTAGGCAAATTTTGCATGTAGCTAATATTTTAGCTGGCCATAAGCATTATCAGCATTTAAAATGTAAGATTGATGCCTGTATCCAAATTGTTATTAACTGTTCTTCAAACTAGCATAGCTTTAGCCATTAAACTAACGATTGGTTTTTATTTGAAGTTACAGATAATAACCTTTACTGCCACCTAGTGTTTGGTGTGATAAAGACACGATTTAGTATAAATGTACCAGGTGGTATACCTCGTCTTTATAGACCACTGAATAGATGTTCAAAGTCTTTCTTCTTTTTAAGTTTTCGTGATTCTACAGATTTACTGTTAACAGTATAAAGTGTACCACCGTGAGACTTTGATCAAATGAACTGTAGTAGTAAAGTCCAGTCAGTGTGTCAGCCTGAAGTTCAGTGAGGTTCATGTAAGCAGAGTCACACTGGGAGGCTTATACGAAGGGCCAGTCATGTGACTGTCATGCTTCAGTCGGACCCTGTTTGATGAAAAAGAGTTTATATTTTTTAGGAAAACCTCACCTTGAGTTAGAAGACATTAAAACTTCAGTTTGTACTTCAGCACAAACTGTAACGATGCTGGAGAACAGAGATCCGTACAGTTCTGTCCTTCAAGAGAGAGCCGGTCCAGGCAGCAGGGATTAAAGAACTGGACCCGGTTGGTTCACATGGGATTAAAACTCCACTCAGAGTTAAGATCCACAGAAAACTTGACCTGTTGACAACTTGACATTTTGAGCGAATAAACCAATCAAGGGCTATAAATAAACGCTATGTACATTTTGGTAAAAGTCAGACTTCTTTCATCTAAAAAGGACAAAAAAAAGTTTTAATTGTGGAACTTGATTAATTTTTTGCAACAGTTTGCGCCATTTCTCTCCATAGATTATCCATAATATAGTCAAGTAAATAAGTCATCGTCTGTATTGGTCAGTGTGAAGATATATTTTTGTCCTGCCAAAACTGACACACCAGTAATGTTTTAAAAATATCAGTTTGTAAAAGAAATTGATTTAAAAATAAAAAATCTAATTAAACATTTAAAAAAATGTTGATTTTAAATCCAGAAAAAAGGGAACAAAACGTTAAATAACATCATCATTATTGACCAACATTTTGCTTTTTTCCCACTTTTTCTCTTGTTGTTTTTCTTGTTGTTTCTCCTGCTGTTTTGATTTCATAACTCAGGCAATTGTTTCACTTTATAGCCTTTTCTTAGTGAATACTTAATTCTGATTGGCTACAGGGTTTCCATTAAACTGTGATAATGGATACCCACGTAAAGACGTTCCGGTCACATAAGTCTAAAGAACCATGAATACACGTCACACCACGTATCAAATATTGTAAAAAATGATTTAAATGTTAAAAAAAAAAATTTAAAGTCTTAAAAATTGATTTTATATTTATTTATTCATTTGTACATGACTATGCTGTAAGCGCGATAATGCCCTTCAAGGTGTCCATTATCACAAATGAATGCACTACACTGTTAATGGACACATCGTCGAGTATGATCTCTTTCATGGAAGCTTGGGCTATTTTAGTACATTTTCTTCAGGTACTCCCCATGATGTCTTTTTTAGATCTCTTGTGGTTCCTTACATTGATGTGACTAGTTACTCTTTTCTCCTGTAGCTCCAGAAGAATGTCCCTGACGGTACCAAACGCGGGTTCGACAACTTCGCCTACGAGTTCAGCAGCCAGAGTGAGCTCCGCGCTCCACCCAAAGCCGTCTCCACCGCCACATTCAAACTCCTCGGACTCTCGTCTGCGCAGCAGGCCGTGGAAACGACACTTCTAGCTTTAGATGGCGTCCTCGCCGTCACCTGGAGGGTCCCTGGCGCTTTGGTACAGGTGGACTTTGATTCCTCGGCTACGACTACCAAAGAGATCGCTGCACATCTGCGGGCGCTGGGGTGCGGCGTGGAGGCGGCGGTGCAGATCAAAGTGGACGGCATGCACTGCCAGTCCTGCGTGCAGACCATCGAGGGACGAATCGGAGAACTTCCCGGGGTTTCATGGATTCGAGTGTCCCTGGAGGAAGGCGTAGCGGCGGTCGTGTTTCAGCCTCTTGTCATAACACAACAGGAGTTACGAGACAAGATGGAGGACATGGGGTTCAGCGCCGCTTTGACGTCAAAGGAAACATCCGGTCTGAGCTTCTGGCAGAGGGACCCGGACATGTCCATCCAGACTACAACCGTCTGGATCGCCGGGATGAGTTGCAGCTCCTGTGTGGAGTCCATAGAGGGCAGAATCTCTCATATGGTCGGAGTGAAGTCTGTGGTTGTGTCCCTGAAGGAAGAAAAGGGAACGATTAGCTTTGATCCCAGGCTGACGGAGCCAGAGCAGCTAAGAGCAGCGATCGAGGACATGGGCTTTGACGCGTCGCTCAAAGGTAAGGGCCGTCTCTTTCAACTCTTTCAGTTCAGGTCCAGGTTTTCTTTGTCTCAATAAAGAAAACTGTAGTGGTTCAACAGTTTGAACCAATTTCATCACTGTGGCCAAATGTGTCAGTCTAAATCACTCCTACAACCTTTTTTAAAAGTCTACACCCCAGATGGGACTCGAACCCACAATCCCTGGCTTAGGAGGCCAGTGCCTTATCCATTAGGCCACTGGGGCTTGTGGCTGTTGGCTCTCTCACAATTGTCCTTGTAGTAGTTCTGTCACAGTTGTCCCAGCAGCCATGTCTGTGGGTTGTCTATGGTCTTCCTCATTCTATCCATTCTCTGAGCTTGCTCCATTTCAGTCTTGTGGTTGCTGGAGCCTATTCCACTCACTGTTGTCGAAGGCCGTGATACACCCTGGACAGTTTGTCGGTCATTCCTGTGAAGTTCCTCCTTGTTGTTTAATCACCAGAGGTTTAATAGTCAAGACATCAACAAGACAAAAATTGGTTGTTTCCTGTGTCTTTTATAGTAAAAACTTTCAACCCAGAAGTCAGAGTGTTCCTGCTTTGATTAATGACAGTTGGTACATGCAGATGGGTGAGTGATTGTAATTTTCGTGATAGAACAGGATCATTTGTTATGATTCCTGTTTCTTGACATCTGTTTGCTCATGTCTCCTAAAATAGAAATTACACACCCCAGATGGGACTCGAACCCACAATCCCTGGCTTAGGAGGCCAGTGCCTTATCCATTAGGCCACTGGGGCTTGTGTCCTCCACTACTGTTGCCATTGTTCCTCTGTCTGTTCTGTCACTATTGTTGTGGCAACCATGTCTGTTGGTCCAATAGTTGCTAATTCCATCCATTGTCTAAAACAGGGGTGTCCAAATCCAGGCCTCCAGGGCCGGCTCCCTGATAGTTTTCCAGTGATCCAGCATTATCTGCCACTGATCACCTGGTAGGACACACGCCCTTAAGGCCTGGTTTTAGAATACCCTGGTTTGTGGGTACTGTATTCTGTCCTAGTCACTTTTGGCCTGGCTCTGGCAACCCCACAACCTTAATGGGAATTCAGCAGATTCAAAGGATGGATTGTTACAACTTTTACAAAGGAACAAGATGAATTGATTCGGACTGATTCCTGTCGCCTGAAGCCTGAATGTAGATTTGTTCACGACCAAAAATGTGAGGAATACACACCCCAGATGGGACTTGAACCCACAATCCCTGGCTTAGGAGGCCAGTGCCTTATCCATTAGGCCACTGGGGCTTGTGACTGTCACTCATGTGGCCATTCTGCTTGTGTCTGTTCTGTCCTAACCTTGTCGTTAGGTCAAACAGTTCCTAATTCTTTCGATTGTTCAAAACCAGGGGTGTTAAAATCCAGGCCTCCAGAGGCGGCCTCTTGCTAGTTTACCAGTAATCCTGCCTTATCTGTTGCTAATTACCTGGATCAGGTGTGTTTGGCCAATAAGGAGTTTCAACAGAAGGTTGATTGATACACATGTAGGACACTGACCCTTGAGGCCTGGATCTGGACACCCCTGGTCTAAACTTACTCAATTCATTTTGAGTCTTGTGGTTTCTGTATCCTATGACTCAGCTGGTTAAAAAGGTGGATGAATGATTACTACTTTTACAAAGTAACAAGATCAGTTGATATGGACAGATTCCGGTTTCCTGCTCATACCTCGAAAATGGAGAAGTACACACCCCAGATGGGACTTGAACCCACAATCCCTGGCTTAGGAGGCCAGTGCCTTATCCATTAGGCCACTGGGGCTTGTGACTGTTGCCTCTGCACCTATCCTGTCACAATTGTTACTACAACCATTTCTGTAGGTGCTACAGCTCTTCATTCCATCCATTATGTAAACTCAATCAATCCCTCTAGGAGTCTTATGGTTGCTGGAGCCTATCCCAACCTCTGATGGGAAAAGGGGTGGTACACCCTGGACAGTTTTTCGGTCCAGTTACTCATTGTTGTGTCACCTTCAATTTTCAATGGCTTAATGGTCAAGACACCAATAGATCAACAATTCTTTGATTTCACTGTCTTTTATTGTTAAAGACCTTCAACCCGGAAGTCAAAGTATACCTGGTTTATTCTAAGTTTTTACATATGATGACAGATGACTTTATCTACTGTTCTATGTTGTAGTAAAATACTAAATGGAACATTTTTCAGTTCAGAATTGGTACGGCTAATGCACATTAGTCATGTAAAGGTTGGCTATGTTAGCTAGTGACACATTCAGGACAGATAATTGCCATGTTTAGATTTGTTTTTCTACAACTAGAGCCCAAATAGACTGGTGACCTTTTGGGGGCGTACCCCGCCTTTGCCCAACCGTGACCAGACATGGCTCTGGTGATCCCATGACCCTGAAAGGGATTCAGATGCTAAGAAGATGCATGGATGGTTACAAGTTTTACAAAGGAACACAATCAGTTGATATCGACAGATTTTGGTTGCCTGGAACTTGAATGCAGATTTGTTCATGCCCTGAAATATGAAAAAGTGCCACCCCAGATGGGACTCGAACCCACAATCCCTGGCTTAGGAGGCCAGTGCCTTATCCATTAGGCCACTGGGGCTTGGGACTGTTGGTTTTGTATTCATTGTCCCTTTGGCCGTACAGCAACCATGTCTATAGGTTCTGCACTTCTTCATTCCATCTAGTATCCAAACTCAATCAATCCCTCTCAGAGTCTTTTGGTTGCTGGAGCCTATACTCACTCTAACAAGAACATGTGGTATAGCCTTGACAGTTTATCGGTTCGTTCCTGGGCAGTTACTCGTTGTTGTGACACGTTCAATCCCCAATTTCTTAATGGTCTAAACACCAACAAGTCAACAATTTGTTTGCTTCAGTGCCTTTTTTTTGTAAAACACCTTCTACTCACACATCAGTATACCTAGTGTGGTTAATGAAATGGATCATTTCCTTTTGTAAACAAACCAATGCAGGTTTGTTCATGCCCCCAAACATAAAACATTTCCACCCCAGATGGGACTCGAACCCACAATCCCTGGCTTAGGAGGCCAGTGCCTTATCCATTAGGCCACTGGGGCTTGTGTGTTGGTGGCTTTGTTTGGACTACAGCTACTTAGGTGCAGAGACACCCAGGAAAAAACAGATTTGGTTGAGGTTCATTTGTCTCACATTTATGACGAGTTGCAAGCAACCGAAAAATTGCTATAGTTGTTGGTTTCTCAACAACAGTTGCTAGCGCCCTTAGCTCCCGTCGTTTTACACAACATGCAGAAGATATTGCTTAGTAGCACAAAGACATGAACAAATATTCAATA
>NC_050513.1:19279984-19298726 GCF_002922805.2 Oryzias melastigma
CTGTATTACTCCTTGTCAAAATATAAGGTACTTTAGTCAGTTCAGGTTTCATGGATTACTCACTAGTAACGTAATGCATTCAAGTCATGAATGATTTTACATCAACAGCTAAACTATAGGCTAACAGTTCAGTGAAGGGGATCTAAGCGTTGGAAACCTTCACTGGAGGCTGTAGAGTTTCTGCTCATCTGGAGTTAGATAAGCGGCCTTTGTTCCATTCCCTCCGGCCGCCCCTGTTGGTGTCGTTTTGCAGATTAAACGCCGTCCAGCCGTGGTGACGAGCTTTCAGGCGACTGTTTGACTTGTGACAGCCACTCCTGTGTCCATTGTGGTTGTGTCTGTTCTGTCACAATTGTTGTGGCAACCATGTCTGTCTCTCCAATAGTTCCTAATTCCATCCATTGTCTAAAACAGGGGTGTCCAAATCCAGGCCTCCAGGGCCGGCTCCCTGATAGTTTTCCAGAAATCCTGCCTTATCTTGCACTGATCACCTGGATCAGATGTGTTTGGCCAATAGGGAGCTTCAATTGTTGGTTGATTGGTACAAAGGTAGGACACAGGCCCTTAAGGCCTGGTTTTAGAATGCCCTGATTTGGGGGTACTGTATTCTATCCTAGTTACTGTTGGCCTGGCTCTGGCGACCCCACGACCTTAAGCAGGTTTAAAGGATGGATTGTTACAACTTTTACAAAGGAACAAGATGAGTTGATTTGGATAGATTCCTGTCGCCTGAAGCCTGAATGCTGATTTGCTCATGCCCCAAAAGGTGAGGAATAAACACCCCAGATGGGACTCGAACCCACAATCCCTGGCTTAGGAGGCCAGTGCCTTATCCATTAGGCCACTGGGGCTTGTGACAGCCACTCCTGTGTCCATTGTGGTTGTGTCTGTTCTGTCACAATTGTTGTGGCAACCATGTCTGTCTCTCCAATAGTTAATAATTCCATCCATTGTCTAAAACAGGGGTGTCCAAATCCAGGCCTCCGTGGCCGGCTCCCTGATAGTTTTCCAGAAATCCTGCCTTATCTACCACTGATCACCTGGATCAGACGTGTTTGGCCAATAGGGAGCTTCAGTTGTTGGTTGATTGGTACAGAGATAGGACACCGGCCCTTAAGGCCTGGATTTAGAATACCCTGGTTTGGGGGTACTGTATTCTATCCTAGTTACTGTTGGCCTTGCTCTGGCGACCCCACGACCTTAATGGGAATTCAGCAGATTCAAAGGATGGATTGTTACAACTTTTACAAAGGAACAAGATCAGTTAATTTGGACAGATTCCTGTTGCCTGAAGCCTGAATGCTGATTTGCTCATGCCCCAAAAGGTGAGGAATACACACCCCAGATGGGACTCGAACCCACAATCCCTGGCTTAGGAGGCCAGTGCCTTATCCATTAGGCCACTGGGGCTTGTGACTGTCACTCATGTGGCCATTCTGCTTGCGTCTGTTCTGTCCTAACCTTGTCGTTAGGTCAAACAGTTCCTAATTCTTTCCATTGTCCAAAACCAGAGGTGTTAAAATCCAGGCCTCCAGAGGCGGCCTCTTGCTAGTTTACCAGTAATCCTGCCTTATCTGTTGCTAATTACCTGGATCAGGTGTGTTTGGCCAATAAGGAGTTTCAACAGAAGGTTGATTGATACACATGTAGGACACTGACCCTTGAGGCCTGGATCTGGACACCCCTGGTCTAAACTTACTCAATTCATTTTGAGTCTTGTGGTTTCTGTATCCTATGACTCAGCTGGTTAAAAAGGTGGATGAATGATTACTACTTTTACAAAGTAACAAGATCAGTTGATATGGACAGATTCTGGTTTCCTGTTCATACCTCGAAAACGGAGAAGTACACACCCCAGATGGGACTTGAACCCACAATCCCTGGCTTAGGAGGCCAGTGCCTTATCCATTAGGCCACTGGGGCTTGTGATTGTTGCCCCTGCACCTATCCTGTCACAATTGTTACTACAACCATTTCTGTAGGTGCTACAGCTCTTCATTCCATCCATTATGTAAACTCAATCAATCCCTCTAGGAGTCTTGTGGTTGCTGGAGCCTAACCCAGCCTCTGATGGGAAAAGTTGGTGGTACACCCTGGACAGTTTTTCGGTCCAGTTACTTATTGTTGTGTCACCTTCAATTTTAAATGGCTTAATGGTCAAGACACCAATAGATCAACAATTCTTTGATTTCACTGTCATTTATTGTAAAAGACCTTCAACCCGGAAGTCAAAGTATACCTGGTTTATTGATTTTACATGCAAACATATGACGACGGATGACTTTACCCACTGTTCTATGTTCTAGTAAAATACTAAATGGAACATTTTTCAGTTCAGAATTGGTACGGCTAATGCACATTAGTCATGTAAAGGTTGGCTATGTTAGCTAGTGACACATTCAGGACAGATAATTGCCATGTTTAGATTTGTTTTTCTACAACTAGAGCCCAAATAGACTGGTGACCTTTTGGGGGCGTACCCCGCCTTTGCCCAACCGTGACCAGACATGGCTCTGGTGATCCCATGACCCTGAAAGGGATTCAGATGCTAAGAAGATGCATGGATGGTTACAAGTTTTACAAAGGAACACAATCAGTTGATATCGACAGATTTTGGTTGCCTGGAACTTGAATGCAGATTTGTTCATGCCCTGAAATATGAAAAATTGCCACCCCAGATGGGACTCGAACCCACAATCCCTGGCTTAGGAGGCCAGTGCCTTATCCATTAGGCCACTGGGGCTTGTGTGTTGGTAGCCTTGTTTGGACTAGGGGGGCTTGGGGGCAGAGACACCCAGGAAGAACCAGATTTGGTTGAGGTTCATTTGTCCCACATTTATGACGAGTTGCAAGCAACTGAAAAATTGACGAAAAATTGCTATTATTCTTGGTTTCTCAACAAACAGTTGCTAGCGTTGTTAGCTCCTGTCTTTTCCCAGGACATGCAGAAGATATTTCTTAGTAGCATGAAGACATGAACAAATGTTCAATAAACTTGTTCAGTAGACATAGACAATGGACCAATCGTGATCTTTGAGTGCTGCACGGTGGCGCAGTGGTTAGCGCTCTTGCCTCACAGCGAGAAGGCCCTGGTTCGAATCCCGGCTGGGACCTTTCTGTGTGGAGTTTGCATGTTCTCCCCGTGCATGCGTGGGTTTTCACCGGGGACTCCGGCTTCCTCCCACCATCCAAAAACATGCTTCATAGGTTAATTGGTGACTCTAAATTGCCCCTAGGTGTGAATGTGTGTGAATGAGGCCCTGTGACAGACTGGCGACCTGTCCGGGGTGTACCCCGCCTTCGCCCATCAATAGCCGGGTTAGGCTCCGGCACCCCAGTGACCCCAAATGGGAAGAAGCGGTCAAGAAGATGGATGGGTGATCTTTGAGTTTTTACCTTACTAAAAAATATTAGTAGGTCTAGTCATTAGTAGACTGTATTACTCCTTGTCAAAATACAAGGTACTTTAGTCAGTTCAGGTTTCATGGATTACTCCCTAGTAACGTAATGCATTCAAGTCATAAATGACTTTACATCAACAGCTAAACTATAGGCTAACAGTTCAGTGAATTGGATCTAAGCGTTGGAAACCTTCACTGGACCCTGTAGAGTTTCTGCTCATCTGGAGTTAGATAAGCGCCCTTTGTTCCATTCCCTCCGGCTGCCCCTGTTGGTGTCGTTTTGCAGATTAAACGCCGTCCAGCCGTGGTGACGAGCTTTCAGGCGACTGTTTGAATTCCAGGGCTGAAACCCCTGCGAGTGTAATTTGAATTCGGCCCATTGACCTTAGTTTACACAGGGCGCCATGGAAACCACAAGTATGCCCTTCAGCATGACTCAGGAATGGGGTTCTCAGGGGGTTTTCATTGGCAAAACTTAAAGCTGTTTGTGGTGTTGTCGCTCTCAGAGCCTGAGAGGACGACCCAGAACCATGAAAAGTCCAGTTCTGGAGAGCCCCACCTGCAACCACAGACTAGAACGGCCTTCAACCGCGACTCTGGACCACAGACAAACTCTAAGACGGAGGTGAAGAAGTGCTTCGTCCTCGTGGCGGGGATGACCTGCGCCTCCTGTGTGGCGAACATTGAGAAGCACGTGCTGAAACACAGAGGTGAGTCAGTGGGGCGGGACGCCCTATAAGGCGTGTTTGACGGTGTCCGTGTGGCCCGCAGGGATCATCTCAGTGCTGGTGTCGCTGATGGCCGGAAAGGCCGAGGTAAAGTATGACCCGGGAGTGCTGAGCGCCCCCGCCGTCGCTCAGCTCATCCAGGAGTTGGGGTTCGGAGCCAAAGTCATGGAGGATAACGCAGGAGAGCAGGGGAAGCTGGACCTCACAGTGAGCCGGATTAACACTCTATGAGAGAAGTGTTTTATTTAAAAGCAAAGCCAAAATGATGTTTGTTTGTGCCGACAGATCACCGGAATGACGTGTGCATCATGTGTTTACAAAATTGAGTCAAAACTTGTCGCAACTAAAGGGATCCTCAGAGCTTCGGTCGCCCTGGCGACCAAGAAGGCACGCATCGAGTTTGACAGTGAGATCCTGGGCCCACGGGACATAATCCGGATTATCCAGGTGTCCGTAACACAACCGACGTCTCTCCTGACGTTTAGACGTGGTGATGTAACTTTAGCGATGCTTCTCTTTGAAGAGTCTTGGATTTGATGCAAGTTTGGAGAAAAGGAGCTTCAAGACCACAGTCGATCACACAGAAGAGATCCGACAGCAAGTATTCGTTGTACACTTTCTCAAAACTCCCACAGTCCTTTGCTCTGTGTACTACCGGTGGCCTTACAGGTGAGGCAATGACGCCCAAAGCTGGGGATTGTGGGTTCAAGTCTAATATAAGATAGATAGAGAGATCAATAGACAGACAGACCGATAGATTGATTAATCTACGGTAAAAAGCGATCTCAAGGTCTAATGGACATAGAATTTCGGCTATCATAATTTTGACACCTTCTGTGATTGACTTTGATACCCCTGATATAGAGAGAAGTGAAGTCCAATACTAACTCTTACTAATATTTGTAGTTTATGATATAATATCCTTTCTACATTGATACTTTTGACTCCAGAATATTTTAAGTTAGTTATTGAGTGAAGGAATATCTCCATACCCCAGATGGGACTCGAACCCACAATCCCTGGCTTCGAAGGCCAGTGCCTTATCCATTAGGCCACTGGGGCTTGATTAGCAAGTAAACCATTTTCAATTTCTAATCTCCAGATGGAGGACCTCCTTCCTGTTCAGTCTAGTCTTTGGTCTTCCTGCCATGGGTCTAATGGTCTACATGATGGTGATGGACACTCTACGCCGGGAACACGGGGGATCCATGCCTGAGGACCAAAACGTGGCACCAGGTCTCTCCCTCCTGAACTTGGTCTTCTTCCTGCTTTGCACACCCGTACAGGTGACCGGATAACATCATCTCCTGGTTTTTCCCATGAGTCCGTTGGTTCCACCTTCTGCCTCTCTGCCCTCAGATTTTCGGTGGCCGTTACTTCTACATTCAGGCGTACCGCTCTTTAAAACACCACACAGCCAACATGGACGTCCTGATAGTTCTGGCCACCACCATCGCCTACGTCTACTCCTGCGTGGTCCTGGTCGTCGCCATGGCGGAACGAGCCAGCCAGAGCCCGGTTACGTTTTTTGACACTCCCCCGATGCTCTTTGTCTTTATTTCTTTGGGACGGTGGCTGGAACACGTCGCAAAGGTAGAACCCCAACGAAAAAAAACGATTCACCCTCATCAGATCGGTCATTTAAGTCCAACCAGGAACTGTTTTGATGATTTTAGAGTAAGACCTCGGAAGCTTTGGCCAAATTAATGTCACTGCAAGCTACCGACGCCACAGTGGTCTCCCTGGGACCGGACCACTCCATCATCAGGTGAGTCTCGTGGATAGCAGGACTACCATGATGAGTCGACTAATCAATGACTAATCAACTATTAAGATAGTTGACGACTAATTTAATAGTCCATTAGTTGTTACTTTCTGTTACATGGAGTCAGAGTGTAGTAAAATTGAAAGTTATGATGGAATTCTGACAGCTTTATGGAGTATTTTGGCATTTATTAAGGTTTTTTTAAGCTATTTTTGAGTTTAGCTAATATTTCAGCTACATGCTAGTGGTTGTGGCTGATTTAGGCTTTTTTGTTTCTTAGAATATTTTGCAGTTTGGCTAATAGTTCAGCCTCAAGCTAGCTGTTTTGGCTAACTTAGGCTTTGTTTGTGTATTTTAGGCTAATTTGGTGTCGAGCTAATATTTCAGCTACATGCTAGCTGTTTTGGTTAACTTAATTTTTTTTGGCTAATTTGGAGTTTAGCTAATATTTCAGCTACATGCTAGCTATTTGGCTAATTTAGGCTTTTTGTTTTTTAGGCTAATTTGGAGACTTGCTAATATTTCAGCGACATGCTAGCTATTTTGGCTAAATTAGACTTTATTTCAGTTTTTTAGGCTAATTTGGAGTTTAGCTAATATTTCAGCTACATGCTAGCTATTTGGCTAGTTTAGGTGTTTTTATTTTTTAGGCTAATTTGGAGTTTAGCTAATATTTCAGCTACACGCTAGCTATTTGGCTAGTTTAGGTGTTTTTATTTTTTAGAATATTTTGGAGTTTAGCTAATATTTAACCTACATTCAAGTTTTTTTGACTAATTTAGGCTTTTTTTGTTTTTTGGGCTAATTTGGAGTTTCGCTAATATTTCAGCCTCTTGCGAGGTGTTTTAGCTAACTTAGGCTTTTTACATTTTTTTAGGCTAATATTTTAGCTGGTTATCATCTTCAGCTTTTTTTGCTATCAGTTTCAGCATCTTTAGCTCTCAACACTGTTATGTTCAGTGGCCAAATTCAGCTTACAGCATTCACACTATCATTAATGCAGGTAATGCTATATATCTAGTTTTTAGTTAGTTTAAAGCTAATGACGATTTAGGTGTGTGCTTAACATCCAGTTTGCGCATGATCCGATTAATCTACTAATCTGAAAAAATAATCAGTGATTAGTCGACTATTAAAATGATCATTTGCAGCAACAGTAGTTGATAGAACCGCCGGCTTGCAACAGTCCGAGGTTACTCTGTGTCTCAGTGAAGAGCAGGTGATGGTGGAGCTGGTGCAGCGGGGCGACGTGGTGAAGGTCGTACCGGGAGGAAAATTTCCCGTCGATGGGAAGGTCGTGGAGGGAAGCTCTATGGCCGACGAGTCTCTAATCACAGGTTGGACAAACAGCTTCTTTTCTGGTGCCAAGGAGGCACGTTTGGTTGATTTGTGGTGAATTTGGGTTCCAGGTGAGCCGATGCCGGTTAGTAAGAAGGTGGGCAGTCTGGTGATCGCTGGCTCCATCAACGCTCACGGTTCTCTCCTGGTGGAGGCCACACACGTGGGCGCCGAAACCACCCTGTCCCAGATAGTCAAACTGGTGGAGGAGGCACAAACGTCGAAGGTGAGCATGGTCGCCGGGATCCCAGATCTCACAAGTGTTTTAGAAGCGGTCCTTAAGGAATACCTAAAACCTTTGCTCTCCTTCAGGCCCCCATCCAACAGTTTGCAGACAGACTCAGTGGTTACTTTGTGCCCTTTATTGTCTTTGTCTCCCTGCTGACGCTGGTAGCCTGGATGGCCATCGGGTTTGTCAACTTTACCTTCGTGACGGAGAACTTCCCGGTACGTTTCAGTTTCAATGTCTTGGTTTTAGGACTTGCTTTCAAAGGCAGAGGTTGTGGGGTTAATTTTCTAGATTATCTCTTCTTACCTCGTCATAGCCAACATAAATGTAGGGATGTTCCACTCGTGACATCTGACAAACAAGATCAGCTCTAAAGGCTTTGAGTTAGACAGTTGTAGTAACATTTATAGCAGTGGTCCCTGTGAAACTGGTGGTTTCTAGATTAGATTCTATCTCAGGACCAGAACAACAAGGTAGGACAGTTCCAAACTCCAACCTGCCCCACCCCACACCGGCGGCCCATTAGCACGTACCGCTCATGAGGCGTCTGTCTAACGGAGTTGAGACAGCCTTCATCTCTTCACAGGGTTACAACCAGAACATCTCCAAGGCAGAAGTTATCATCCGCTTCGCCTTCCAGGCCTCCATCACGGTTCTGTCCATCGCCTGCCCCTGCTCTTTGGGGCTGGCGACCCCGACGGCCGTGATGGTGGGCACAGGGGTCGGCGCTCAGAATGGGATTCTCATCAAAGGAGGCGAGCCGCTGGAGATGGCGCACAAGGCAAGGAAGTCGCCTTGAACGGGTTTAGACGCAACTTTAGGAGCATTTTCGTTTGTAAAGTTAGATTTTTTGGTCTGTAACTGTCTGGTGATTGTACTAAATGTAAGTAGAAGGTTTAACCCTTTAACACAGATGTTTTTTTGACATTCTGTTGCTCTTAGACTGTTTACGTAAATCTGCTGAATCCAACATAAAGTGGTTCTGCTTCACAAAAGTTTGATTTGGTTTACTTTGATTCCATACTGTAAAGTGTAGCACGTCAGAGCAAAGCTGCTTTTCTCCGCTTCAGAATTAGCTAGCTACCTTTAATTGTATTAACACTTTACTACCATAAGTAATATTTACTACTGTATAGTGTTGCATATTAGCACAGAGATGCTTTTCATTGCGTCAGACTTAGCTAGCGTACATTAAGTACATTAATACTTTACAACCGTAAAGTGTTGCATATCAGCACGAAGCTGCTCTTCATTGCATAAGAATGAGCTAAATTATGTTCATTTATGTTTACAGTGGTGAGGTGTTTACAACTGTATTGTTGAATATTAGCGAAAAGATGCTTAATTTACGTTAATTACGTTGACAATTTAGAATACTAAAGTGTTGCACATTAGCCCAAAGTTGCTTTTCCCTGCACCAGAATTAACTAATTTACATTAATTACATAAATATTTTACAACCGTAAAGTGTTGCATATTGGCGCAAAGATTCTTTTTTCTTGCAAGAATTAGCTTGTTTACGTTAATTACGGTAATATTTTACAACCGTAAAGTGTTGCATATTAGTGCAAAGATGCTTTCCTTCGCGTCAGAATTAGCTTGTTTACGTTAATTACAATAATATTTTACAACCGTAAAGTGTTGCATATTAGCGCAAAGATGCTTTTCTTTTCGCAAGAATTAGCTTGTTTACGTTAATTGCATTAATATTTTACAACCGTAAAGTGTTGCATATTAGCGCAAAGATGCTTTTCTTCGCGTCAGAATTAGCTTGTTTACGTTAATTCCGTTAACACTTCGCTACCTTCAAGTGTTTCGAATTAACCCAAGGCGACTTCTCTCGACTTTAGAATCCCCCAGAATGACGTAAATTACATAAACAAACAGGTAACAATATTTTAAAGGACGCCAACACTGAAACCAAAGCTAACAACTAAAAACTAAAAATCCCAAACTTTTATTTTGGTTAGGCTCTCTACAGTCTTCAGTCTCGTTTCCTGTCCTCATTTCCTGTCGGCTGAGGACCCCTGGTGGCGGCTGATTAAAGTTTACAGAAACAGTAGAGAGAGAGTGAAACCTGAGGACTGTCTTCTCCAGATCGACGTGGTGATGTTCGATAAGACCGGAACCATCACCAACGGCGTGCCGCGGGTGACCCGGGTTCTGGTGCTGTGGGAAACGGCCCGCATGCCTCTGAGGCAGATCCTGGCCGTGGTGGGAACGGCGGAGGCCAGCAGCGAGCACCCACTGGGCGTGGCGGTGACCAAGCACTGCAAAGAGGTGAGACGCCCGCTCGCACGGCCTTTTAGGCGGGACCGGCGAATGAAATCGGTGTGGGTCCCGCAGGAGCTGGGCTCAGACGTGATGGGGTTCTGCCAGGACTTCCAGGCGGTGCCGGGATGTGGGATTAGCTGCCGGGTCTCCAATGTGGACCATCTGCTGCAGCAGCAGAGCGGCGAGAGCTTCCTGCTGCCGGGGGCAACCACGGAGGAGAGCAGCCTGCTGTCTGCCGAGGAGGCGCCCCCTACAGGTCGAACCGCAGAATTACTTTACATAGACTCTTAATTTGAAATTTTAATCTCCGCCTTTATACCTTTTTTATGTTTTTGCACCACAAAAAGATAAACTTCACCCCTAGATGGCAGTATGTAATAAATATATTCAAACTAGATTTGTTTTTGAACAAAATAAAACTTTATTATCACCAATGACAAAATGACAAAAAACATAAATATTAGGGGTTTTTACACCTTTACAATGTAATTTTTTTATTCAAAGGCAAAAAAGAAGAAAAAGTTTTCCTTTAAGAAAAAAACGTTTTAAGAAAAATGTTTAATACAATCAAAAATCGAGGTTCTGTCCAAAAAAAAAATCAAAATAAAAGCCTAATTTGAATGAAATATGGTACCAGAAATGTACTAGTTATGAAACCAAATATGTAAATATTTAATAATGACTCAAAAATTGGTTTCAAAATTTGGAAAAATTACGGTATTGGCATAATTTTACTGTATAAACTCAGAAAATGTCAAAATAAAAGCCTAATTTTGAGGAAATAAGGAAAAATAGTTAAACATTTAAAGAAATGTACTAGTTATGACGTCTGTATGATATAAAAATGTAAGTATGTAATAACAAATTAAAAATCGGTTCATCATTTACAAAAATTGTGGTATTATTACAGTTTTACTGTATTATAAACTCAGGAAATGTCAAAAGTAAAGCCAGATCCTCAAAAGAATGGATGTCTTTTAGAAGGTCATAGTCTTGGTTTTCTGCGCTCAGTGGGCGGAGCCTCTTACTGGGTTCTGATCGGTAACCGCGAGTGGATGCGGAGGAACGGCCACCACATCAAAGCCGATGTGGACGCGGCGATGTCGAGCCACGAGACCAAAGGACAGACGGCCGTGCTGGTGGCCATAGACGGTCAGTAGAACCCTCCGTTGTCGTGGAAACGCTTGCTAATCGGGCTAATCGCGTGTTTGTGTTCTCGGCAGGCGTTCTGTGTGCGATGATCGCCATCGCGGACACGGTGAAACCGGAGTCGGCGCTGGCGGTGCACACGCTCGACAGCATGGGCGTGGAGGTGGTCATGATGACGGGGGACAACAGGAGCACGGCCAAAGCCATCGCGGCGCAGGTAAGACTGATGGGGAAGGGGGCGGGGCGTCTTAAAGCACCAGGATGGTCATAGACTCATGGATAGATGACTGGATATGCGATCAATGGGGATGACTGTTGAACTGTGTGCGGCAAAAAGGATGTTTACAGTAAAGTGGGCGGGGCTACATGAAATTGAAAGCTGCCAATCAAAATGTAATGGTCCTAATGATAACAAAACATGTTTCAAAAAGGGTCATTTGGATTTGTTATTTGAAGTTAAAGACGTTTCCCATAGGCAAAACGTCTTTAAACGTCGAATAACAGATCCAGACGATCCTTTCTGATCCATTCTTTGTTATGAAACCATCCTGAACAAATCTTCAGAGATATTTGTCCTAATATAACCATATTTGACTTTATGAACAGGAAAAACATTAAATTTGTTATACCAGATTGCATATTTGGTCATTCTTGGTGTGAAATCTGTCTATTTAACATGGGAGTCAATGGAGAATGGCTCTTACCAGATACCAGCCTCTAGTGGTCATTGGTGGAACTGCAATTTTTTTTTTTTTTTTTTACAGATTTGGGCCAATGGAGAGAAACTCTCTTCCTAAACCATTCTCTAGTGGTCATTTATAGAACTGCAGTCAATTCTGGTTTCTTTAGATTTGGGACAAATTTTGGGAATCAATGGAGAATTGCTCTTATCTCAAAACAGTCTCCAGTGGTGATTGGTGGAACTGCAATATATATATATATATATATATATTTTTTTTTCAGATTTGGGACAAATTCTTGGAGTAAATAAAGAATTGCTCTTATCTGACACCAGTCTCTAGTGGTCATTGGTGGAACTGCAATATTTTTTTTATTTCTTCTTTTTCTAGATTAGGGACGAAGTTTTGGAGTCAATGGTGAATTGCTTTCTTCTGACACCAGCTTCTAAATGTCATTTGTGGAACTGCAACACTTTTCTTTTCTTCTTTTTCTTTTTTGTTTTTTTTAGATTTGGGACAAATTTTTGGAGTCAATGGAGAACAACTCTCTTCCTAAACCAGCCTCTAGTGGTCATTGATGGAACTGCAATTATTTTTTGTTGTTTTTAGATTTGGGACACATTTCTGGAGTCAATGAAGAATTGCTTTCTTCTGACACCAGCCTCTAGTGGTCATTGGTGGAACTGCGATATTTTTTTTTTCTAGGGCTCTGGAACTTTGGAACCAAATTCATTCACATAATTAAAATAAACGATGCTAAAACATACAGATGCAGCAAAAAGAAACAAAATCCAAATTAATGAATTTATTTACACCAAAGCCAGTTCATCATGTCGTGGTCTTACAAGCCTTTCAAAAGTATCTCGGTGGTGAATTCGGTCTGTGTGTTTCCAGGTGGGTATCAGGAAGGTTTTCGCCGAGGTTTTGCCGTCGCACAAAGTGGCTAAAGTGCAGGAGCTGCAGGAGCGAGGCCTGAGAGTGGCCATGGTGGGAGACGGCATCAACGACTCGCCCGCCCTGGCCCGCGCCGACGTCGGCGTCGCCATCGGAACCGGCACCGACGTGGCCATGGAGGCGGCTGACATCGTCCTGATCCGGGTGGGTGGTAGGTGTGCTGAAAAGACGCAGCAGCTTTGAACGGGTCTGAGCGGCCTCGCCTTCACGCAGAACGACCTGCTGGACGTGGTGGCCAGCATCGAGCTGTCCAAGAAGACGGTGCGCCGCATTCGGGTCAACTTCGTCTTCGCTCTCATCTACAACCTCGTGGGGATCCCCATCGCTGCAGGTGAAGCCAAAATATTTCAGCAACTCAATGAATTCTATCGATTCGTTTTCTTGCTTCTGTTCAGTCAGTTAACTTTTATTTTATTTTATTTTATTTTGACGTTCATACTCCCAAAATGTACAACCAATCGTTTACTCTATAACAGAACCAGAGTGAGTGACCCCTCCCCCACTACAGGGCCGTTTGTTTCCATGGTAACCACTTTTTATACTGCGATAAAGGATTTTTGGCTTCCTGAAACCGGCGGCTACTTCCTGTCTGGAACGCCAAAGGGGGTGGGGTCAGTGGAGGTGATAATATTGAAAACTTAGTCATCTTTACGACTTTCCAAAACACTTTTCAAAATAAAATCAGCTGAGAAACCAAACATCTGTCAAATATTCTGGATAATGTTGTTGGCGCTGACATGTGGGCGGAGCCGAGCATCTCAGGTGTCCCGCTGCATCCTCAGGTGTCTTCATGCCCGTCGGGCTGGTGCTCCAACCGTGGATGGGCTCAGCAGCGATGGCCGCCTCGTCGGTGTCGGTGGTTCTGTCCTCTCTGCTGCTCAGGACGTGCGTTTGTTAATTTATTTATTTAAAATATATATATTTTAAACATTTTATTTATTTATTTTTTCTAATAATATTAATATTACTATTTTTTAAAAATAATTTTCTAATATTTTTTTTCTTAAACATTTGTAATGTTTTAGGAATTTTATTTTGTTAATTTTTTTTGTATAATTTTGTAAAAGTTTTTTTTTTGCGTAAAGTTTTTGCTATTTTTTTTCTTTTAAAAATCAAGTTAAAAAGCATAAACTAGATGATTTATGGGAATTGTATCAGTTATTTTTCTAAACGTTTTGATCACCTGTAAACCTGCTGTTTGGATCTGGGATTAACGAACTCGTCTCCCTGCAGGTTCCGCAAAACCTCCCCGGAGACGTACGAGTCGCGCGCCAGGACTCGCATGAGGAGCCTGCGCTCCTCCCAGATCAGCGCCCATCTGGGTCTGGACGGCCGGCGCCTCCCGCCGGCGGCCCGGGAACAGCCGGACCTCACCCCAGCGCCGAAACCAAACCGGCACCAAACCAAAGAGAACCTGGAGGTGCTGTGACGGGAAAACCGGAGTGAGCGGTTCTCCTGTGTACCTGAACGCACTCTCATGTAAATATGTGGAGGAAAAGTCTTTTATTTTGATAAAAACACAGTTTTATTATATTTTGGAGCGTTTCTCATAAAATAACCCTCGACTCGTCACAAAGCTGCTGTGCAGTTTCTGTTCTTCTCTCTGGTAAATCCGTCCAGTGGAGTTTAAAGGTGATAAAATGTCAAATAAAAAACAAAAATATTTGTTTTTCTTTGGTTCTGATCCTTAAAGATTCAAAGTTTGAGTGAAAATGGATCAAAAACAGAAGAATTTTAAGGTTTTTTTGCATTAGTATCCCTGTCTGGGGTAATTAATGAACCACATTAATCAAACCTCCTCAGACATTTATTCTAGTTATCCACCAGAACAAGGTTATTCATCCTGAATACGAACAGACTAACGGGAGACTCGTCTGCCATGTCCTTTTGTTTTACAGTCATGTGACATTATTAATAGGATTCATTTGACATCTTCTGACAGCTCAGATAACGAGTCTTCATTCTCTGAGACTTGTGGGAAAAAGACTTTTATTGTGAAAATGTGCTCTTTCACAATGGAGTATTAGGGACATTTCACAAAACGTTTAATTATGTACAACTCTACGACTAAATTTACAAGAAAAAAGTAGTTTATTTATGAATTTATAACTTTAAAAGTCATAACTAAATTTATGACTTTTTCTTGTGTTAAAGTAGTAGATTTATGGCTTTAAAAGTTGTAAATCTATTACTTTAAAACACACATTTACAAGAAAAAAGTTGTAAATTTACCAAAAAAAGGCATAAATTTATCAAAAAAGGCATAAATTTACAAAAAAACTTGTAAATTTTCAAGATAAAGTCAAAAATTGGCAAAAAGTCATAAATATACAAGAAAAAACTCAAACATTTACAAAAATCCTAAACCTACCAATAAGTGTGTACATTTACAAGGAAAGTTGTAAATTTATCAAAAGAAAATCTCACATTTACAAAAAAATTCATACATTTACAAGGAAAAGTTGTAAATTTACAAAAAAGTTTTAAATAAAAAGGCATAATTTTACAAGACATTTCAAAAAATTTACCTAAAAATTCATAAATATGCAAGAAAAAGTAATACATTTACAAAATAGGTTGTAAATTTAAAATCGTAAATTATTACTTTCAAACACACATTTACAAGAAAAATGCTCATGACTTTACAAGAAAAAAGTTATAAATTTACCAAAAATAGGCATTATTTTACAAAGAAAAAAGTTGTTAATTTGCAAGAAAGAACTCAAAAATGTACAAAAAAGTCACAAATTTACCAAAACGGTTGTAAATTTACAAAGAAAAGTCGTACATATACTAAAAACGTTTTATATTTACCTAAAAAATCATAATTTTACAAAAAAAACCCTCAAAAATGTGCCAAAGGAGTCATACAAGAAAAATATTGTACATTTACAAGAAAATCTTACGCGTACCCTAACAAAGGTCGTAAATTTAAAAAAAGTTGTAAATAAAAAAAGTCATAATTTTACAAGACAGAAGTTGTAAATTTACCCCAAAAAAGGCATAAATTTACAGTTTCATCAGTGTAAATAAAAAAAATCTAAAATGTACCAAAAAAACTCATAAATGTACAAGAAAAAAGTAATACATTTATAAAAAAAAGGTTGTAAATTTACAAAGAAAAGTTGTAAATGTACAATAAAAGTTTTAAATGAAAAAAAGTCATAATTTTACAAGACAGAAGTTGTAAATTTACCCAAAAACTCATAAATGTACAAGAAAAAATTAATACATTTTTAAAAAAAGGTTGTAAATTTACAAAGAAAAGTCGTACATTTGCAAAAAAGTAATACATTTCCAAGAAACCATGTTGGAGAGTCCATCAGTGTTCAGCGGGGATGAAGTTTGCTGTTCCAGGACTCGTCTCTGATCGTCCGCTGAGTAAACGCTGCGTTTGCTAGCATCTGCTAATGTTTGCTAGCATCTGCTAATGTTTGCTAGCATCCGCTAACGTTTGCTAGCATCCGCTAACCGTTTGGCTACGTCCCTCAGTTCTCCCAAACCTCTACAGCCTCTACGTTTTGTCTGGGGTCTTGGAACGTTTGTCACATCACATTTAGTTTTAGTTCTTCCTGGATCGGGTTGGTTTTGGTTTGACCCTTTGACCTTTAGCTCAGAAGAGCATCGTTCCTTTGAGTTGTGAAACGTTTCTCCTCTTTTGAGAACATTGTCTTGTTGAAACATTATTAGATATAAACCAGAGATTTCTCTGCAGTGAGTCAGCAGAGCTGGAGGAGGTGAACCGGTCCCAGAACCGGTCCCAGAACCGGTCCCAGAAGGACTTTATTCACACAGGACTCCTCTGCTGCGCTTTAGTTTTCTGTTGAGGCTGCAGACAAGTTTAAGAGCTGCTGCAGCTTTTTCAAATAGTTATAATAATAATTATATAATAGTTATAAACACAATATAAATCATAAAGGGTAAAATGTTAAAGTGTTTGCATTTTAGATGAATATATTCACAAATCTACATGTTTTCTAAAGAAAAAAGTTAATTATTTTTCTTTTAGGCTTGCTGTAAACTTTGGGAACATCTTCAGACTTAAAAAGCAGAAAGTTCTTCTTTTATCTGACCTTCCCTCATCTTTCTGTTCCCTCGCAGAAGCACTTTTACGTGATTTATCTCTCTGGGTTTCTGCTGAGCATCTCGTCGCCCACCAAAACCTCCAGTGAAGGAGGAAGCTGCTGAATTAATCCTGTTTCCCTCTCAGCCTGAATCCAAACATGAAATGAAAAGCAGAGAAGTCTGTCTTTCATTTGTCTTTGGAGCATCAGTTCGAGGCCCGTCTCATTACCATTCACTTCCTGTGCGGTTTGGGAAACAGACTGTCACCACCTCAGATTGTGTGATCAATGAACAGTCCAGTCGGCATTCATCACGTTTGTGTCTCTATTTGTGCGTCTGGCTGCTTGATACATTGTCAGTCATCTGAAGAGAAAAATCTCTGGAAAAACGTAAAACGTATTTGTTTTTAACCTACAATGACCAGAACACGTGATACAAACAAACGTGGAAAAATCGACAAAGTACGACTCAGTTTGAACTTTTTATGAAATAACATATTTACGCTAAGAAAATGATCCAAAAAAGTATTTTATATGTGTTGTAGAAACATCATTGTAAATATTCAAATTCTGGTAAATAAAATGTTTATATTCAGGGCATTTTTTGAGAATAATAACAACGTAGCATGTAGCTAGCAAGCTAAAAGAAGACAAAATAAAAGCACCGGCAAGGAAAAGAATAAAAGCTAAATCATCATATTAAAAAATACAAATATTTCTCATGAGGTATGATCATTTATTATTCATTTTAATTCATTTTTAGTAGTCCTATTAAAAAAAGTTCAAGCTAAGAGCAGACTAGCCAAAAAACAAGCTAATGCTAAAAACTAAAAGCATGTTCCAACAATATACTAGCTAAAAAAACGAGCTGATGCTAAAATTTAAAAGCACAAGCTAAGAGTTGACTAGCTTAAAAAACAAGCTAATGCTAAAAACTAAAAGTACAAGCTAGGAGTCGACTAGCTTAAAAAACTAGCTAAAGCTAAAAACTAAAAGCACAAGCTAAGAGTAGATTAGCTAAAAAAACTAGCTAAAGCTAAAAGCACAAGCTAGGACTAGACTAGCTTAAAAAATTAGCTAAAGCTAAAAGCACAAGCTAGGAGTAGACTAGCTTAAAAAAAACAAGCTAATGCTAAAAACTAAAAGCACAAGCTAGGAGTAGACTAGCTAAAAAAATAGCTAAAGCTAAAAACTAAAAGCACAAGCTAAGAGCTGTAGACTAGCTAAAAAAAAACCTAGCTAATACTAAAAACTAAAAGCACAAGTTAAGAGTAGAAGGGTGGATAAAGTTTAAAGTTGTAAAGTGCAATTTTCGTAAACCAACGGATCCTTACGTGGAGAAAAGCTGCAACAATTTACGTTGATAAATCAAAGAGTGGGTAATCTGTCAGAGGGTTTCCTCTGACAGATTGGCATCTCTGATCAAGCTGTGCTGGCTGGGTTTGATCTGTCAAACAGGCAGAGGTGGGACCAAGTCATCATTTTGCAAGTCCGAGTCAAGTCCCAAGTCTTTGTCCTCAAGTCCGAGTCAAGTCCCAAGTCAAAAGCCCTCAAGTCCCAAGTCGAGTCACAAGTCATGACCAACAAGTCTCAAGTCGAGTCACAAGTCCTACTATTAATGTTTCAAGTCATTTCAAGTCATTTAAAAAACAATGCAATATTAAATACACAGATCATGTGTGCTTTTAAGAACTGCATTTTGAAAGCATTTTAGCAAAATCCCCACTGAGTTGATGCATCTCCACTTCAAAAATCCAAAATAATTTATCTATAACAAAAACGTAGTTTACCACATTTAAAATGTGGTAAGATGGAGACAGCAGGGAACCAGGGTAGTCTGGATATTTAAGGGGTCATACCATGATTTTCTTAAGCCTTTTAGAGTGAACTATATCCATATATATGATCATAGATCACATTTGGAACACTAAAAAAACATTTATGAAATACTACCAGTTATTTTCTTTAGTTTCTGTCCTACCCGGAAGTAAAACAACTAAATTCCTGAGGCTCCGCCTGCTGCTGCGTGTGGCTGCCGCCCATTTGATTTTATTCTAGAGCCAGCAGTGTGCATTCGTTTTTTCCTTCAAAAATAAATATCAATTTTTTTTCAAAGATGGATGCACATACCATATATCTGCCCTTAGTAGGCCCGGCCAT
>NC_050513.1:19300625-19307749 GCF_002922805.2 Oryzias melastigma
AACACCCTCATGCAGCATCTCCGTGAATTCTATAATATGTTTGCTGGATTTCTATCAGAAAACAATCGAGCCCGCTCCCCAGCAGCCATGCTGCTCCCGCTATGATCGCTCGCGTCCTGCCCAGATCCAGGTAAAGATCTGAGCGGTGGAAATGTCAGAATCACCTGTTGTCACTCTGTGATTATACTGAACTGCACGGTGTCATAGTGCTAACAGAGTTTACAGTCCCATTCATTTAACAGCAGCTAGCGGTTAGCCGCTAAGCTAGCGCCAGCTTTCACTCAGAACTTACTTGATTTTGCTGCTCCTACAGTCAGATGAAGTTGGTTGTTGTTGAATCTCTGTGAGTAATCCTTATATCCACATGTTCTCCGAACTGCAAACCGTTTGTTGTTGACGATCTATAAACTTTTATGCTAGAACTAAAAACACCGACAGGAAATCGCGGTTTTAAAGGGGAGGCGGGGCTTTGTTTTTCTGCAATTTGATTGGTTGGACTATCACATCAATCAAAAGTGGCTCTAATTTGATTGGATGTTGGGCAAACACGGATGTAAACATACACGGACAGAGGACCGCGGCGCGCGGCTTTTTCTCGATATACTTTATAATATACTTTATAATCCGTGGATTTAGGGGGAAAATAGCAAGTCTTTCCGAGTCAGAGGGCTAAAGTCCGAGTCAAGTCACAAGTTATGTATATCAAAGTCCGAGTCAAGTCACGAGTCAGAGGTAGGAAAGTCCAAGTCGAGTCTAAAGTCGTCAAATTCATGACTCGAGTCTGACTCGAGTCCAAGTCATGTGACTCGAGTCCCCACCTCTGCAAACAGGTCCCTCTATGCAAATATCCGACTCTACTTCTGCTCTTGAAGTCAAGGTGTGCCACAGGGTTTGGTTCTAGGACCCCATGTTGTTCATCAATTTTATACAGATGACAAGTCTTTGGTCACTAAAAATGGTCTTAAATGCTGAAAAACTAAATTGATGGTATTTTCACATGAATAGCAAATTATGGAAAAACACTAAAAACTGATAATAGTAAATCAATAGAAGTAGTAGAACACTCTCCAAACTGAACTGAAGTTATCCAAACTTGTCTCATTCATATTTTTTTGCTCCTTTCTGTGTAGCGGAGAAAAATATTCCATTTGTCTGTGTTTTTCTTAATGGCGTAAAGATTGAAGAATTATGGGAGTTCAGTTATTTCATCAGTGACATCTCAGTGTCTAAGGGTTAAACCAATCTGGATTAAAACGTTCTTCTTAGTGATAAAAGCTCCAATTACGATTCAGAAAAAGCCTTGAAACTCTTGGAGAATCCAGTCTTAATGTTGCACCAAATGCAGTTCTGAATTTCAATAGTTTGTACTGCGAATTAATGTCACTAATTCAGTCGCTCCAATTACAGTTACGAAAAGATAAAAGCCACCTGCTTTCAATGTTTCAAAGTTCTATATTTCCCTCCAATTTAGAGCTGGGTTCATTACAAAGTTCAAGTCACATTTAGAAATACAAAGAGATAAAAGTGGCGGCAATTTCTGCTGGGATGAAACAGAACTCTGATAGCTTCCTGTCGAATGAAAATCACCTTGTTGGAAAAAAAATTGAGAAGTTCAAATCAATTTTTTGCAGAAAAGTGAATGAAAAGTTGATGCAGATGTAGCATCCCTCACTTTAGAGAACAGCGGCTCACAGACGGCGATGGAAACAAAGGTCGAGCTCATTTGCAGACAATGACACACAGAGCATTAACCTTCTGACAACAAACCCACCAGAGAAATCTGCAGCTCTGACGTGTGTGAGAGGCCTCAGTTAGAGGATGAAAATACCAAAATTGTCATTGAGTCAAAGTTAATTTCAAACTTGAAACTTGCTGGAGGTCATGTGACGGACGTGTTGGTGTCTGCAGGTAAATCTTGGAAATGCACATTTTCAAGTTTCTGAGCCCCTAGGAGGGTCACTGGGGCCACGCCCCTTCCTGTTTCTTGTCCCTGAAGAGGGTAGCTGGGGTATCTTTATATTCCAAGTCATTGAGAAGGGTTATTAGGCAGCTCCTCTTTATATAACCATCACTTAAGGAGAGGTACCGGGGGTTGCTCCTCTTCATGTGACTTGTTTCTGAGGAGGGTTACTGGGGCCACTCCTCTTAATCCCTTGAGAAAGGGTCCCAGGGGTCACACCTCTTCATGTTCCCTGTCTCTGATTAGCGGTCACTAGGGCCATACCCCTTCATATTCCCAATCCCAGTAGAGTTACTGGGGTTGCTCTTCTTTACATTACCTTCCCTTCTGGAGGGGTCCCTGGGGGTTGCTCCTCTTCATTTTCCTTGTCCCCAAGAAGGGTTACTTTGGCTGCTCCTCTTCATGTGACTTGTCTCTGAGGATGGTTCCATGGGGCCACTCCTCTTCACGTGACTTGTTTTTGAGGATGGTTGTTGGGATTGCTCCTCCTCATGTTCCTTTTCTTTGAAGAGGATTCCCTAGGGCCTTTCCTCTTCATGTGACTTGTTTCTGAGGAGGGCACTGGAGTCACTCCTCTTCACGTGACTTGCTTCTTAGGAAGGTTACTGGGACCGCTCCTCTTCATGTACCTCGTTTTTGAGGAGGGTTCCCTTGGGCCGCTCCTCTTCTTGTTCCTGGTTTTTGAGGAGGGTTTCCCTGGGCCGCTCCTCTTCATGTTCCTGGTTTTTGAGGAGGGTTCCCCTGGGACAGCTCCTCTTCATGTTCCTGGTTTTTGAGGAAGGTTCCCCTGGTCCGCTCCTCTTCACGTGACTTGTTTTTGAGGAGGACACTGGAGTCACTCCTCTTTACGTGACTTGTTTCTTAGGAGGGTTACTGGGACCGCTCCTCTTCATGTGACTTTTTTTTGAGGAGGGTTACTGGGGCTTCTCCTCTTCATGCTCCTGGTTTTTGAGGAGGGTTCCCCTGGGCCGCTCCTCTTCATGTTCCTTGTCCTTGAGGAGGGCTACTGGGGTCGCCCCCCTTCATTTTACGAATCCCTGAGGAGGGTCAGTGGGGTGGCTTCTCTTCATGTTCCTTTTCCCTGGGTTCTTGCCACTGAAGTCCACGCCATATGATGTTAGTACCACACCTCTTCAGGTTTCCAATCGCTGAAGAGGATTGCCTTGTATCTTGATTCCAAGGAGCGGTCACCGGGCTACTTCGCTTCACATCCTCAAGGACTGGGAATCTGAAGAGAAGTAGCCCCTTCCTTGAGGATGGCTGCCTAGACCATTCCTCTTCATGGTCCTTGTTCCTGAAGATGGCCACCGGGGCTGCTCCTCTTCACGTGACTTGTTGTTTCATACAGCAACTGCCGTTTAGGCCAGCTCAATAATATAGAACGTTCAGGCTATGTGGGCAGAACTTCATTTTCCGTTATCCTTTATTACTTTTTTGTTGTTGGCAACATCTCTGGCATTAAGAGGTTCATTTAGAAATCTTGTTTAATTCATCAATAATCCATAATGGAATTCTTTTTAGTTGTTTAAACACCTGAAAAAGAAAAATCTGCTCATTCTTGCCTTTTCTTTTTACAGTCCTCAAACCAAACTTCTACTATAACCTCTTCTGCCCTCTCTGTGCCCGACACCAGGACAACTTTGACAGGAAATGACATCACGACAACCCCAGCAGCTGCATGAGTGACCGGTAACAAGATTAATCCCCCGACCTTAACATCATTAGCACCGTCTTAACGCGGCTGAACGCTACGTACAGCGCAAGGAATATAGTCCTCCCACAGTTCTGCTGACACGGCGAAACAGAAGTGGATCAATTTAAAATGTTCAGTCAGGTGTGACATCCTCCACGGCGCCTGACTACAGAGGTGACTTGGGTAAACTATTTTTTTTTTTTCTGTGCCGTGCATGTGTTCTCATGAATGCATCATATTTTATTAAGCTTCGCTCCCTTCAGCTGCTTCAGAATACGTTCCCTTTAGACCCGGCCCGTGACTGCAGCCGCTGATAAGAGCAGGACTACAACTGCATTGTATAAACATTCATCACCTGACATTTCCTATTAACTGAAGGTCACTGTGAACACATGCAGACACCTGGTGACTGCGGGACCTTCAGGTATTCTGAGAACGCGCCCCGCCGGCTCGGGAAAAACAAAAGGACCCGGCTCAGGCTTTGTTCTGGTGCGTTTGGAGCCGGAATCATAAATCAGTGGCAGTCCGGTAGATTACATTCAAAAAGTGAAATGCAAAAATGACATTCAGCCTCTTTGTTTTTGTTTTTCCTTTATTTTTTGGGAGTTTTGACACAACTCAAGCTGTTAAAAATCTGAATACAAACTCAGACAAACCTCAGAGAGTTTGTGTTTTTGTAGATTTTTACCAGTTACTGCGACTTCTCCATTGATTTTATAGAAAAAACTGATACATTATTGCAGATTCCTCTACTAAAACCCCCTTAATTCTTTATAAAATGGCATCTCTCTGTTGGTTTTACCTCCATAGCAACCATTTTATTTTTTTGTCTCCCAGGGATGTCGAACAAGTCTATGTAATTTTTAGAAGAATCTGCAAAAGTAGATTTCTGGATTTCCTTGGCAACGGAGATTGTTAACCACACCCCATTCGCAATTTGTTCAAATTCTGTTTTTTTTAGCTTAAGCCAGGGGTTCATGTGTTACATTTTCCACTATATTCCAAGAAAAAATGTGCGAGAAAGGAGGTAAAATCACCTTTGTTAGCTGGTAATGCTAACACTGTTCAAAATCTACAATCCTTAAAACCAACATTTTTTCTCAAGTAACTTCCAATGATGCTTGAAGAGCTAGGAGGTGATAAGAAGACATCACAACATGTGTGTGTGTGTGTTTTTTTATATATATATATATAATTTGACCAGTTGATTTGATAGAAATAAATGCTAAAGCCACAAATTTGTTTTCCCCGGGTACCAAATGCGTGCAACTTTTAGGTACTTTTTTGTTTATGTTGAGGGGGTAAAACTTTCAGTTTTATTACAAATAAAATCTCTAAAAAAACCATGTTGGGCAAAATATCGCGTTTAAAAAATTAGGTTAGGAAAATTAAATATTATGAATAAATGTCTTATCAAAAATTTCAATTTCCTTTAAAAATGAATTTGACCTGGTCACATAAAACACTTTAAGAAAGAATGTTGTATGAACAATAAAAAGGTTACACTTTTATAAATAAAAATTTGGAATTGGATAAAAAAAATAAAAATAAACTAAGAGTTTTCTTTTCTTCAAATAAATGCAAGAAATCACTTTAAAAAGGCAAACTAATTATGGATGGGATGAAATTCAATGTTAAAAAATGTATTTTTTTTAACCCAGCTTCATAAAACAAAGGTATTGTTATTGTTGTTAATATATATATATTTCCGTGAATTGCGACTTACATATATATGTATATCTAAATATATTTATATAAATAAATATATAAATAAATATTTTTATAAATATTTTTATAAATAAATATATATATATATATACCCATATATATTTATATATATATATATAAATATATAGATATGTAGTTTTTTATATATATATATATGTTAATATACATAAAAACATACACATATACAGTGTTCTCCCGCATCTCGTAATCCAGGGTACTAAGAGGTAGCGGAAATATATATTATGAGCAATTTTTTAAATTATTTTCTGTCTAAAATGACAATACATCATGTTTTTCCTGACAAAAAATCCTATAGATATATGGATTTTCAAAATGATATATATATTTCTGTATAGAAATATAAAAAATCAAATATATATATTTCCACAATTGCTTAAAACCGTGAATTACAAAATGCGGGGGGAACATACATATATATATACACATTATATTATATATACATATATAAATGACAATACATATATAATATATATATATATATATATATATTCACGAATACGTAAATATACACATATATCTATATGGAAACATAAATATATGTATATTTACATTTACATATTCATATACATATATATATATATATATATATATATATATATATAATATATATGTAAATGTATATCTATATATTAATTCATTCCTCTTCATGTCCGCTTCTTCCCTTTCGGGGTCGCGGGGGTGCCGGAGCCTAACCCGGCTGCTGACGGGCGAAGGCGGGGTACACCCTGGACAGGTCGCCAGTCTGTCACAGATATCTTTATATATTTATGTAAATATATATATATATATATATATATATATATATATATATATATATATATATATATATATGTGTACCATACATCATGTTTTTCCAGAAAAAAATCATATATATATATATATATATATATACATATGATTTTCAAAATAAAGTTCAGTGTGAATTACATCCTCTCAGAATAAAACTGCCCCTATCGATGACATTCATTCCTCTGAACTTAGACTCGGTGACCTCCGCTCGTTCGGACCAATTAATTATATTCTCCCAATGATGATGTCGCCGCCGCCCTCAGGATCTGTAAGTAATGTGGAGATAATGAGCGTGATAGGAGAGGGCGGGGTTTGACGCTACAAGGTCAGCGCTGTGCGTCTGTGTGGAGGCTGACAGGTGTGTGGACCTTCAGCAGGATTCATCATTTTAAGGTCTAATAAAATGTCTCCATGTCTTGTTATAAAGCCAGCAGATAGTTCATTGGATTAATGGACTCCGCCGTTCATCAGACAAACTATTTTTAGGATTTAGACACTTTTCATTCTTTTCCTCATCCGTATCGGAGATGTATGGCTTCCATATTGGGCGCGGTGAAATCCGGAGGAATAAATAACGCGGAGACGAGTGGAATGAGCTCAGAACGGAGAGACTGTGACAATGGTTTTTCCTCCGCCGAAGATTCATCACTTCACTGATAATTCCACACAGGAAGTGAGAGAAATAAATGTCAGGCTTTTGTCTAATGAAGAGAAGCTGCTTTTTATCATTTCGCTCTCCGCTGAAGAAGACTTTCAGTTCAAACACTCTTCTGTTTCTTTTCATAGTCTCAAGAAAGGTTGTTTTTTATTCAAACTACTAAAATTTGAATCAATATTTTTTAATACACAGGAATATTCACAAAATCTCCAAAATGATATATATATATATATATATATATATATATATATATATATATATATATATATATATAT
>NC_050513.1:19308015-19308459 GCF_002922805.2 Oryzias melastigma
TTTATTCACATTTGAATAATTATTCAGGTTAACAATATAAAAGAGAACACATTAAACTCCTCAAACTCGAGCAAAAAGTTTTTTTCATGGTAACAATCGAAATCTCCAACATGCTAGTTCTCTTTTCTACGTTTTTTCTTAATTTTACAAAACTTTATTTAAAAAATGTAAAAGAAAATAGACAAAAACAAAGAAAAAACATTTGTTCTTTAGTATTGTTTGCTGGCATCTTGTCTTTTAGTAAAGTGCAGTTTTTAGCTAAAATGTCTCATTTAGAGATATCGAACAAAACCCGATTCCTACGGAACAGTTTCACAACAGTGCTCAACAGTACACCAAAGTCTAGATGAATAAATATTTTCTTGCTCAGTTTTATTTAGTCTGTGAAGAATCGTTTTTTTATTTTGACCACTGGAGGACGGTTCAGTTTTGTGGTAAACAGTC
>NC_050513.1:19308548-19341229 GCF_002922805.2 Oryzias melastigma
CACAGAAAGGTCCCAGCCGGGAGTCGAACCGGGGCCTTCTCGCTGTGAGGCAAGAGCGCTAACCACTGCTCCACCGTGCAGCCCATCCTGACAACCTTCTGTAGAACAGATACTATTAATCGATTGAAACCTCGGCTACAAAATACAATGCTAGAGTGGTTTCAAGCGTAAGGGGTTCGATCACAGATGTTACCAATTAATCCACTTTTCTTTTACATTTTTACATTTGAGGAAAACTGGACTAATGTACTCGTGTTGAGCCACCTAGTGGTTACATGGTGATATGACGACCAGATAACTTGATTTTTAATGTACTTCAAACAGGAAGTAAAAACGATTAATTTTGTTTGAACTATAATTGATGTGTTAAGGAAATAATTTCTTATGTTTTTTTCCTTTTTTTAAAAAATAATTTATTAGAATTTCGAGATGTTACCAAACTTCATTTTATTTATTTTTAAGCAGTTATCAACACATTTATTTCCAAAAACATCCTACACTTTAAAACAATTATTAACAAAAGTTTATTTTACAAAAAAAAGACAAGTACAATGAATAAATAATAGGCAAGTTAGACTTTGTTTTTAGACTATTCCTCAGTCTATAAATCAGGAAACTCCGATTAACTTCTGTTCCTTCTTTAGTTGCTGTTTCTGCATATAAAAGCATAAAGATTCATCATATCTTCAAAGACCAAACACTTTGTGCCTCACTGGAGATGATTAAAATAAGGACAAAGAGGTCTGGTCCAGACAGAGTAATGGGTAAAAAGTGTAGAACTGAATAAAGGCCTTTTTTTGGGTGCCTTATCACATTTTACCTCTAGGTTTTTTCAAAAATAAGCCGAACTATTGTTTTTAAAAGATATTTGTTTGTTATGACGGTAAGATAATCAGGAATCTTTAGTCAACCCTAAAGTAAAACTTTAGTATGTCCCTAAAAAATGACCTTTAGGAGTTTGGAGGCGTTCTTCCATTTTTTTTGGTGAAATTGCAAAAAAAAAGTTGTCTTACCCCTTAACGTGTCACTGGCAACACAAAATAAGACACTCTTCGAACTACAAAAACTCTTCAATCATTAAAAATAATAACTACTGAAGCAATGAAAAGTAGCTTAGTGCCAAGATACAAAAAAAACTGTTTTTCAAAGCTGCTTTTCTCAAAATCCGCTGATTTACACAGTAAAAAGTGAAACGTTGGATCAATTAACAAAAGCTTCTGACATTTAAAAATATTAGCTTTGATCAAATTATATTTTTAATCAATTCAATTTTTTTAATGAAAACTAATAATTATCGAACTTTCATTATTTATTTAATGTTTCACTTTTTCAATATTTGTGTAAACGACTCACTAATATAAAGTCTCACAAATTGGTGCAAAACTGCTCGTTGTTTCAGAACACACTAATTGTGTTAAAAAGCAACGATAATTCAAAGAATGTTAAAATTTGAACTAAAACTCTGATGTTAAAGAGCTAATTACAGTTATTTGACCAACAGGGGGCGACTCTCGCCTCTTTTTATGGCGTTGGCGTCATATTAACCCTTTAACACCTGAGCTGTCGCCGGTGGCACCTATATAACTCACACTTTTGGACGTATCGTAACTCTGACTGTTTACGCTTCTATAGTGAATTAGCTCATTCTGACTCGGAGATGAGCAGCATTTGGCTGCTTTTCTCTGAGTCAGAATCAACAGGAATTTTCGAAAGAATATCAGCGCCTAAAGTTTGGAGTTTTTTCCGATCTAGACATGAATGTGAGAGTTTTGAAACTAATTAGTGGGTTCCAACAGGTTTTTTTTTAAGTAGCTCCTATCATTCCCTGCTTTAGTGAATTAGCTTCATGCTAATGCTAATTTTTTGACATGTCAACATCATAGGTAACCTAAGGGCACATTGACGTTAGTATGATTGAGACTTGTTTGGTCCGGACGTCTGTTCTGGATGCAAGTGGACTCGAGTCTTCAGTGTGAATTGATATGACCTTTTGATTGGCTACCTGGCTGCCAATCAAATCCCAACACTAGCACTTGGAGCAATTTTACAAAAGTCTAAGGAAAACATCATGGTTGAAGCTAAAAACATCAAGAAAAATGTTCAATTTTTAAAGGAAAGTTGTTCTTTTTAGAGCTTTTGAGCTGAAGACGTGACCAATGTTTACTTTTTGCTACGCATTGCAAAAGTTATAGGATAGATTGTTTGTTGACGACTCACATGAAAATGATACCCTGTCCAGTTAGAAACAAGAGGTGAAGCAAACTATTTTTATGAATTTAATGCAAATAGAGTTTAAAATCAGGAATAAAAAGCAGTTTTTCCAGAAAAACATTCCCAAAAATACTTCCTAAACTTTAATGCTTTTTTCTTAACACACATCACAATGTTACAAATATTTTCATCTTCAAACTTGCACTTCTTAATAGTGTTGAAGCAGGTGATGCTTTTATTGTGAAAAGCCCTTCAGGTTTACAGCTTCAACTGATCCACAAGAGCATAATTCTACATCAGCTGGGGTGTTTTTATTTCTGTAGAAATTCCGTTTGAACGTTTGGGACAGACGGTAACCCTGCCATCACATCTAAAGCTACGTTCATGTACGGGCAACACATTCTCATTCCCAAGTCTTCACATATTGACGTTTGGTGAAGGACCCCTCCGCGTCACTTTTTGACGTTTTAGGTGTCCCCAACTTGTAGTTTTTTGACGTACTGGCTGTTCTCATTAAATCACAGGTCCCCAAACCAGAACCGGTCCAGTACTGCGATGCATAGCGCACTGGTACCCAAATCTGGTATCCTAACCTGTGGTACTGGATGTGTTACTGGACCCGAACCAGTACCGGTACTGGGTTAGAGTATCAAGGACCAATACGCAACTGGCACTGCATCTGTGTCTCAAGTGTTGCTGACCATTGATTTTACGAACAGCCAGCATCTCAAAAGATGATGAGTTGGGAACGGTCAATACGTCAAAAAGTGACGCGAAGGGGGTCTTGACCAAACGCCAATTTGAGACAACTTGGTACAGGAAGAAACCTGCAGTCAAGAACAAGCTAACCGCTGGTTCTTGAACATGCATTTAGCATTTACAGTTGACACTGGAGAAACAGGAAGTGGATTCTTCTTCTTCTTCTACTGTTTGCTTGCACAAGTTCGCCACAAACAGTTGGAGGACTCATGGGGCGAAAGTTCAAAGTGGTGCAAATCTCGTAAATCTTGCTGCAGGATACATCGCAAATTTATCGCCGTCGTGATATCAGCCTGTGCAATATGCATATTGCAAAAGATTGCTGCGATAAATGTAAATGTTTACACACATCCTAAAAAAAAATCTCATGGTAGCTAGAAGTGTTTGACAAATCAAATATAGCCCTTTACACGTTTGACCAATTGACCCTTCAGGGGATTGACCAATCAAATTGAGTCATTTTATTTTAAAATCCTACATTAGGAGGATACATTACGTCAACTTTTATTTCAATAAAAACGTTGCTGTAAAATGGAAATGAAGCTTTTTGTTTTGCTACTTGTTCATGTATCGCAATTAATATAATTATAATATTGATCACTAATATCGCACATCGTAAGTTTCCCATATCGTGCAATCCTTGTCCAGGCTTTTTCGTTGTTACTCTTATATACGTGAAAGACTTGGTGTCATAGAATTCTAGTCGGGCACGAACTGCAATTATTAATTTCTCCTTCGTGGTCAAGTTTCAAATGGTTGGCACTTTTGTGACTTAAAGGGACGCAATCCAAACGTCACCATCAAATCCGAGTCCCTGATTGGTTCAAAGTTCAACCGGTTTAACATCAATACATGTTTTGTAAGTAGAGCATGAAAACTGTCACAAAACAATCCAAGATTTTAGAACGTGGAATCCTGAAACATTGGAAGTAGTCGCTTGAACGCCCCTTCTTGAGGGCAGCATGAACGTAGCTTAAGACGCAACACAGAGAGCAGGACTGTCCAAAACCATCCTGGTGGATTTCTAGATGTTCCCTACCATCTATTTAGCTACATCTGGTGATAGAAGAAGATCTGGAAGACCGGGGTTGACTAGCCTTGTTCCAAAGTGATCTATAGAAACTGTTAATTGTTAAAAAACGGTGTTGGAATTTCTGCAGAACACAATCAAATCAGTGCACAGAACCGAAGCTGATCGTGCCTCGAGTCTTTTGTAGTATTGAAGCGTAGGGGATGATGTAACAGTTCATAAAAATGTCTTAATTTGACTTTCAACCCATCGCACGCCTTTGTCTTACTTGTTCTTTCTGTCCAACTCCCTCAATCTCTTGTCCTCAACAAGCTGAAAGGACCATCCATTCGGTACGGATCTCACTTTGTTTATGCCTTTTTTCTTCTCCAAAAGTATAAAAAACCTTTAAGGTGCACCCATCTGGCCCGAAACTTGACTTTTAAAACCTTTTCGATGTTCCATAGACTGGAAAAAGTACGGCGGCTTCAATTAACAACGCCTTGAAAACCCGCTGAATCCGGTGATCACTTCCGAGACGATCAAACGGCGCGTTTTTTCTGCCGCAACCTCGTCATGTCGTCCGTCAAAACGACAGAGGCCGCTCTTTTGTGAGGCAAGAGAGTGTGAAATTTCTTTTTGTTCAAATGTGTTAGAGGATTTCATTCAGCTTGCGCCCTCCTCGGGTCATTAAATGCACAAATTGTTGCAATCGTTTGGCGGAGGGACGATTGCAAGAGCCTCTTTTTCTCCTGTGCTAGAGGTCTGTGAGAATTCTCCACCTCCTCCTGGATGTGTAGAGGGGAATACATCATTCCGCACATCTGTCACTTCCCAATTGTGTCTGGTTTTTAAGCATTCCTTGGTTTTCATCCATTAGTATTCAAGACTGGGGTCCGCTAAAACACGCTGCTGGCTGTGTCGTAGTCCTTGCTGATGTGAGAGGTGCTGGGGAGGGACTTGAGGTACTCCATGTGTCTCCTGGCGTCCTCCTGGTTGTGTTTGATGTAGTAAACGATGTAGGCCGTCACCATGAAGAACCAGCAGAACATAGCCACGAACATGGCCACGTCAGTGGTCTTGTGGTGGAAGTTGCAGAAGTTGATCCCGGAGTCCAGGACCTGGATCACCGGCTGGCCCACGTACTCCTCCTGCACCGAGGTGAAGCAGCTCACCTCGTTGACGGTCTCGGGGTCGAGCCTGAGCTCCCGCAGGACCTCCTGCAGGGAGCACTCGCAGTGCCAGGGGTTGTGGGAGAGGCGGACTTGGGCGTGGAGTTTGGTGAAGGTGTCCCTGGGGAGGCCGCTCAGCTGGTTGTTGGATAAATCCAGGCTCCGCAGGCTGTCGGCGACACCTGCAAAGGCGCCGTCCTCCACGCTCTCCAGGGAGTTGTGGGACAGGTCCAGCTCGCGGAGACGGCGGAGGTCCGCCAGGGCCTCCCTGGGGACGCGCCTGATGCGGTTGGATGACAGCAGGAGAACAACGGTGTCCCTCGGCAGCTCCGAGGGGATCCTCTCCAGGTTGCGCGAGGTGCACTGCACCACCATGCCGTTCCTCTCCGTGCAGTGGCAGAACCTGGGGCAGGCGCGGACGCCGACGGACAGAAGCAGCACGGAACCGAAAAGGAGTAGAGAACCAGCAGGATGGTTTGTCATGGATGGGGCACACATCAGAGGGCGCGGTTGGCGTGCGGTTTGTCAGACAGCAAACGCATCACTTCACCTCCAACCGCAGAAGAACGTCTCCAGTCAAAGAGGGCGACCTTTCTTAAACGAATAAAGGGAGCGCCCCTCCACTGGCGAGGGCAAAACAGTTCAACAGGACGGAGAGTGTCGGTAAATCCGGGGTCGATTTTGAGACACCTGCAACCCGAACAAACGAAAGGTGAGATTCTCTGATCCTGAAACTTCCAAAGTCTTCCTCGTTATCCACCCCCACCTCCAGGAAGAGGAGGGGGAGGGGGCAGGTAAAGTTCAACATTATCATAATAATAACATGTTTCCGTACGGCTTCCACGCTGCGGGAAAATGACACCCCATTAAGGAAGGGCTGGGTCATGAATATGCAGCAGATGAACTTTGTCAAACGATGATTTGTGGTTGGAGGATAAAGAGTGAAGGTCGACACGCGCTTGTGAGCAAAGTTAACAAATCTTTCAGAAAACAAACGAGATAAATTGAGAAAAATGTTAAATATTAAATGAAACAATAAAAGAATGGTCAATATCTGTAGGAATGTAGTATTAAAAGTCTCTAAATGACGTTCTACTGATTTTTCATT
Source organism: Oryzias melastigma (assembly GCF_002922805.2). NCBI lineage: Eukaryota > Metazoa > Chordata > Actinopteri > Beloniformes > Adrianichthyidae > Oryzias > Oryzias melastigma. The sequence continues at coordinate 19,314,808 of NC_050513.1, forward strand.
CAAAACAAATGACAGTTTATGTCATTAAAGAACTTACTTTTTATTTATAATTGGAAAAAAAACAGAGAGATAATTAAAAACGTAAAAAAATGAAATGTTTGAAATAAATAAAAAGGTCTAAAAGTTAGTTCCCCACCTGCACGCTTCGTTCGGACGGTACCGCAGATCGTCGCGGGTCTCTGGAGGAGCGTGGCGGGCGTCCGTCAGCAGTTCGCCGGTCTCCCTCCGCCGCAGGAGCCGCTGTCTCTCCGGGAGCTCCACATCCAGCTGTTTGACCGCGACCTCCCGCCGCCAAACGGCTCTGCAGCAGCGGCGCGGCGCGCGCGCGTACCTACGTGTGTTTGCGCGCGCGTGTCAAAGTGAACATCTTCGTTAAACGATATTTGTTCGATAAAGAACGGAAGTAGAAATGTTGAAAACAAAGTAAAAGCATCAAACTTCGTAATATCAAATGTATGGAAGACCGGAAGTGCCCTAACTAAAAAAAAAAGTACATTTAAAAATTTTTTTACAACATAAGAAAATAAAATATAAAGTTTTTTAATACTATTTTTCAATTTCACTCTAAAAGAATTTCCAGTATTTCCAAATATTGAAACTGAAATTACTATCTAGATGGGCGGAGCTTTCAATGATCATCCAGGGTATGATTTTTTATTCTTTCATTTTCTTTAACTATGCTAACTTAGGTAACCAAGATACCTTGTTAGCTAAAAACAATGAATTACCATAGCAAGATCAAGTTAAAAATAAATATTTCACGAAAATAAACCCCTTTTTGCCAAAACCTTTCTTATTTCTGTTTCTTGTTAGTTTTGAGTAACAAAATAAAATAAATGTATAAAAATTGAAGAGAGTCAATAATATGGGTAATTAAATATAAAGGAAATGCATGGATTCATGATTTTACTTATATTTAAACCATTTTAATGATTTATTTAAATCTAAATTTCAATTCAGGCTTTAGTTTTATCAAGTATTTTTACTCTTTTCACATGTGTAGTAATAATTAATGCTGGGCGGATTAATCCAAAATATCGATAGTATCAATCCTAAGTTGGTATCACTATTGGATCGATACCAGTCAACAGACATATAGATATTTACACTCTTATTTGAAACTTAAAATATTTTCCATTTAATTGAAAAATATTGTCAAAGTTCTGTTTTTATGTTTATTTTTAATAAGGGAAAATTAAAAAAAAAAAAAAAAAACCTTCACGCCGATTAAAAGCAATTGAAATTTTGAGGTTCATCTCACATCTAAGAATAATATCGATATTGGTATTGATATCGCCGATATTGACCGGTATCGGATTGAAACCCAAATGCTCAGTATTGACCAGCCATAGTAATAATAATAATAATAATAGTAAGAAGAAGAATATTTCCTTTTTAAAACTAAGACAACATAAAGAACATTATTGGTTATGTCAGAATTGTTATTTTAATCTACATGTGTCTACTGAAAACAGGCGTGACTTAAGGTTGTACTTTAAAAAATATTCGTATCAATAAGATCCCTTTTTGTTGATGTTCTTTAAGATATTGCTTAAATTGTTGGCAACAATTATTTGTTTACTCAATACAAAAATACAAAAAAATATATATTTTTTGCTCCAACACCAAAAACACAACAGCAAAAAAAGAAATAAAGAAATAACCATTACGTTTAACAATCACGTCGGCGGTTTACAATAATGTAGAAATGACTCCCCATCATCAAAATGTTTTAAAGGTTTAAGCTTTGAAATTGTGGTTTAAACCACAAGGAATCTTAACATGTAATTTTGATAACCTTAGTATAAAAACATGATAACATGTCAACGAAACTCTTAATTTCACTTAAAATCTCGTTGAATCTGTCGTCGTCTGTGTCACTTTGGAAAACCATCACCTAGCCCGACGAAAAACTCTTCTTCTGCGTTGATTTCAGTAGGAAATCCTGACATGCACAACAACACTGCCCTCTAGTGGCTGTTGCTGTTTATTTTTTAAATATTAATGCAAACTATGCAAAAAATAATGCAACTTATATAATTAAAAATTACAGTACTATGAGTTAGATTTCTGAAGAATTTAAGGTTCTTAGTGGAATTGTTGTGTTTAATAATAAAAAAATATGCGAGAAAGATATAAGTTATTAGAAGTAAGTTAAAGAAAAAAATACTTCAGGTTACATTTTTGAATTCCCGACATACAACTGTTTCACTTTCATTTCTTTGGGGTTTTTGGACCATAAACCGGACGTTTTGCTCAGACTTCCCTATTTTACTGGAGTGACTCTTGTGTGGAAGAGTCTCTTCACGAGTAATTACATGGATGAGTACTGGAGGAGTACCATGAAAGAATCTTTCATGAATACTCGTCTCCCTGCAGCCACTCGTCTATCAGATTGAAACTTTGATTGACACCCGAACCCCCCTCCCCCCACCACCTTGTTGTTGTTTGTGCGTGAATTCGATTTCCACCTGTGCAGGTTGGTCAAAGAAAGGGAAGTGTTTTCTACTCTGGAGTGATGGATGTCACTCTTCATAAACGACCTACGACGTATCAAAGCCACTGCAACAAAGAGGGCCCCTCGCCGGCGGCGTGATTGAATGGCGTCATCAATCTTCCTGAGAGCCCGATTGGTTGATTGCATTTTTCTCGCACTGGAGTTTGCGTTTGGAACCCGAGCGGCGGATCGTGGACTTATCCGGTCGCAGCTTTTGGCGAAACTCCATCGTCGGGTCCCATTTGATCAGAAAGTCCTCCCCCTCCCCCCACCTGGCCGGATCACAAGGATATGGACCGGAGCCAATCCAGCTGGAGCTTCGTCAGCAGTAGTGACTCATGAGATGAAGGCAGTGCAACAGTTCCTGTGGACAGAGCGCGTCGACATCAGCGCCGCTCGTTACTGATGACATTGTGTGTTGGCGTTAACACCCCCTCCCCCCACCCGGTGCATGTTTGATACAGCAGAGTCCTGGTGTCATTGCTCATTCAAAGTCACGTTTGATTCGACAACCCCACCCCCACTCCCCATCCGTCCGTCCGCTTCACTGCTGGGTTTAAATCTACATCTCCATCATTGCTTTGACATCACTCCTCCGTGTTACGGTGAAGGTTGTGCGGGACACGTGGAGCTGCTCCAACTGGAATGGCGAGCAGCGAGAGTCCTGGTCGGAGGTCCCTTCACCGAACTCTAGCTCTGAGCCTGTTAATCATCTTTTGTGTTTTTACGATCATCAAATGCGTCTAAAAGCAGACACACCCTTCAGTGTTTTTGTCTAAACGGATGATGGAGACCAGAGTTATAGACTATATAAACCAAACACATTGACTGCAGATTAGGGGTGTGTATTGGCAAGAGTCTAGCAATACTATACGTATCACGATACGTATCGCGATATATCCCAAGACTGTATCAGAACAAATGTTTGTAATATTTTTTAAAGAGTATGACTTGGAGAAAACTCTACCTGAATATTATTTATTGTAAAAAAATGTAAAATGTATTTTAACAATAAGCACAAGTTAATTTTACCCACAAATCCATGGTGCTTTTCTTTTGGTATATTAAGAAATATTTGTTCTTAAAGGGAACACTCAACATTGTCTGATTTCCACAACAAAGTATTTTTCATTATAAAAAAGTTGAAAACTGAAGTAAGACACTTTGATCTGTGTGCTTTTAACTTTGATCTTTAAGTGTTGATTTTTGTGCTTTCATCTTTGTGCTTTAATATTTGAGGTTTAAGCTTTGATCTTCGTGCTTTTAACTTTGATATTTGTGTTTTGATCTTTAACCTTTGATTTTTGTGCTTTGATCTTTAAGCTTTGATCTTTTGCTTTGATTTTTCTGCTTTGATATTTCTTTGATCTTTGAGGTTTAAGTATGATCTTTTTTTCTTTTATTTTTTGTTCTTTGGTCTTTGATGTTTAAGCTTTGATCTTTGTGGTTTTAACTTTGATGTTTGATCTTTAGGTTTGATTTTTTTGCTTTGATCTTTAGGTTTGATTTTTTTTGCTTTGATCTTTAGGTTTGATTTTGTTTTTGCTTTGATCTTTAAGCTTTGACATTTGTGCTTTGATATTTCTTTGATCTTTGATGTTTAAGCTTTGATCTTTGTGCTTTTAACTTTGATTTTTGATCTTTAGGTTTGATTTTTTTGCTTTATCTTTGTGCAGTGATATGGTGTTTCAAATTCTAAATGTATCCTTTTTAACTCTTTACTATTTAATTACTAAATTACAATTAAATTACCATTTAAAATTAAATTACTTTTAAAGAATTAATTACTATAATTTTTGTAATTATTTTTCTTTTAATAAATATGACTTATTTATCAGATCCATTTTTTACGGTTTTAATATCAAATCTTTTTTTCTTTAGAGTGTGATGGATTTTTGTGAATAATTTGAACATTTAAACTCTCCTGATTGCAATGTAGCAAAAGCTTTACTGAAATATTACGAATCTTGAATGAATTTAACTAAAATCCTGCTTGTATTCAGAACCGCAAATAAAGCTTCAGTTACTTCAATAAAACATTTCTAGTTTAAGTCAAAGACACGAGAGTCTGCAGGAACTCCCATCACTCCCTCTGATTTCTAGGAATTGCATCATTAATGTTATCTTTTCATTGACGCGCTCTAACCTTGACCAAACGCATCGGTATCTCAGGTGGAGCCGGAGAACTTAGGAGAACATGTTGAGTTACATTTTCTTTTTCCACCATCAGTCATGTGTGCGTGTGGAATTTATACGGAAAAGTCCAACGGAAGCTGAAAAAGTCTGAACAGTCGAATAAAAATAAATGAACTTTCATTTAAAGTAATGAAAGTTCATTTACAAACAATTTGTATGGAGTTCCGGAAATGTCATTATTGTTTTCTTTTGTTTGTTTGTTTGTTTGTTTGTTTAATAGAATAAAAAACCCTACCACAATTGATCATTTATTGACTTCTCTCTTTCCAGTGCAGAAAATACGATCCCATAATACAGTTAATGCAAAATACTTTTTTTTTTTTTTTTACTTAATAAGGTTTAGAGGCTCTCTGGAAACTTCTATGCCGACTAACGCTTTACCCCGACTCCGACAGACAAAAACAATCAAGAAGTTGAAAGAAGAAATTAAACTTTATTTGATATTTATACTTACCGACACTTTGAAATTAAAACCTATGGAATTACTCACAACTAATATACAGTAGATTTGCACACGGCAAATAAATCAATCCAAAATAATTAAAATATTCAACCCCTCCCCCTCAAAAAAAAAAAAAACTGCAATTCACAAAAACTGAAAAAAATCACTGTGGTCGTCCCTTTTTTCTTTTTTTTCCTTCTATCATAGCCACTTAAAAAGTAGTAGTTACAAAATAATAACTAATTACACGGCTCAAAATATCCTAATAATAAGCTAATACAGAAATAAATGAAATAAATAATTGCACATCGCACCCTATTATTGCATTACTTGCAGTTTGTTTCAAAGTTGTAGTATACTCAGGCATATACACAAATGTAAATACAGTTTTCAAACACTGAGTAACACATAAATACGGATGTTATTGAAATCACACTGCCATTACGTACACCTCCGTAGACCTGCTTTGGCGTCGGTATCGTACCAAACAACAAGACTTAACTCGTCAAATGAAGACGTCAGCGGCGCTAGAAACCATGTGTGTTCCAAGCCAACATTTCCCATGAACACCTGCACTAAAAACTGTAGTGGAGAAGCAAAGATGGCGGTCTTCACTGCGACTGCGTGTAGCTGGAAACAAACCCATCTCGGGTTTTAGCTAACTGACCGTAAAAGCAGGTTCGCCCAACGAAAGAAAATAGAAATTATAATTATTTCATCTTTTTCATTTGAAAAACATTCCCACCCAAGTACAAGCCATGACAAATAATAATAGTAATAATAATAAAAGCTTAGTTCACTGCTAACACAACTATCTGTTTACACCTAAATAGTAAGAATTATTGCGAATAATGACTGACGATGCATCCTTCAGTAGATTGAAACAGCATTTGGTCCATTTACATTATCACATTTATGCCATCAAAGTGCTTAAAAGTCACAAGAAGAGACATTTTGGAAACGGTTTTAGCAAAATGAGCTAGAATAAGCAAATAAAATGTTTACAGTCTGTCCGCCAACAAACGACGATCCCGCTAGAACCAAGCTAACCTAGCAAACGAGTATTAGCAAATACGGGAGATTGAACAGGAAGCTAAATTTATTAAAACTGACCAAGTGTATTAACTAATAAATGTTGCTAACTATTTCAAAATAAAGTAGCCAGTTTCTCCTACAGTTTATAATGTGGGCCAAAATTAGCACCATGCTAATTTAGCTAACGCCTGCTAGCAACAACAGACCTTGAGAAAAAAATTAAGTAATTTTTTTTTTCCCTGTATATTTTTAACTAAGATATATTTAAAATGTTCAAAGAAATACATCAATAATATTGGGTAGAAACAATTAAAGTAAATAACAAAAGCTAGCTGAGTTAGCATCATCATTTATATCTACTTTATAGGCTCTTGATGTTAATCAGCAGTGGAAGCAGTTTAAAAATATGTCAACTAAAAAGAATGTAACTAACCAAAAAAAAAAATTAAATATATCTTTTTTAAGACAAACAACTAATAAAATTGATAAATTGTTTATCTTTTTAGCAGCTAGCTAGCAGTTTAAAGAATTAGAGGAAATTTAGAGGAGTTTCATAAAAAAAAAAATAACATTTTTAAACTAAGAAAAAAGCCCATATTAAGGGGAAAAAAGCTTTAGATACAACTTGACAAAAATAGAAAAAAATGCTACAATAGCTAAAGTTGCTAAAGTAGGTAAGTAGCTAGCAATGTAAGTTTTAACTTACATACTTAACTTAACTTAACTTTAACTTACATACTTTAAGTTTTACTTTAACAAATGTTGCTAACTAAAAATAATACAACTAGTTTCATAGTTTAATAACCTGTGTGCCAAATTAGCACAATGCTAATTTAGCTAACACATGCTAGCAACTAAACAAAGCTTACAAGATAGACTACTTTTCATAAAAGTAAGTGGAAAAATGTGAATTTTTACGTCATATATTTTTACAGAAGGCTAAAATAAATGTCAAAAGTATACAGAAAAAAAATATTACTTTTGGCTCGAATCAGCTAAAGTTATAAATGAAAGCTAACTAAGTTAGCATCACTAGGGGTTGTTCCATCCGAGAGTGGCAGCAATTTCGAAAGATGTAAACAAAAAAATAATAGAAACATAAAAAAATGTGCCTTTTTTAAAAGATTAGCAAAAAAAATAATAACAGACAGGTTAAATTGTTTAGCTTTTTAGCTGCTAGCTAGCAGTGTAAAAAAAACGGGGAACATTTAGAAGTGTTTCTGTAAAAAAAATGCAAACACACAAAAAAAGAAAAAATGCCAATTTTTTAACTAATATTAAATCCTATGTAAACAAAAAAAAATGTACACAAAACTACAAATGTCAACAGGAGCTCTATGATAGCTAAGCTTGCTATAGTAGCTAATTAGTTAATGTATGTTTCCATCTACTGTTTTGCAAATCGGGCATTTATCACTAACATTAATAAACAAAGATTACGCACATTTAATCAATTTAAACAAAGTTTTTATAGTTTCTACAGATCGACTAGCTTTCGTCCACGAGGTTTAGCTAGGTTAGCTTAGTGCTAGCAGTTGCAAAGACAAACATAAAATCTGCGTTTTTTCAAATATCAGAGTACAAACAAAATATTTCACAAAATGTCAAACTCCACTTTTAAGCTAAGAACACGCTGCTCAGAATGTAACAAAAGTTGTGTTAGTAAAGAAACAGTAGGTTTCGTGTGACTGCAGAATGGTTCCGGGTTGGGTTGTAGCTAATGTGACTCAGCAGTAACATTCAACAGCTGTTTGCATGTGTCAACACTGAACTGAGCTCGACTGAGACTCGGAGAGGAGATGGTCCAAAACTTAGAGTGCATTCAAAACCAGTAAAAGCGGCTGAAGTACCGAAGCTCACCGAATATTAGTACCAATACAGCATAACCAACTTAGCTTACGTTTCATAATTACAGAACAAAAGTCATACCTGCGTCACTATACCATAGATAAATACAAGCTAGCTTAATGGAAAATCAGCAAGTACAGCTGTCATCCATCTTGTCCTTTTTTTTTTTTAAATTAAAACAATAAAGTCGTTGACATAGTATTAACAATAAAAAGACATTCAAACCTAAAGCGTCAAATCAAACGCATGACGATGAAAAAGAACATGACGAGATGAACAATCGTGAAAAGAGACTGAGTGGTCACGTCCGCCCAGGCCCTGTGGGTTCCCTCCAATGAACCCCTGAACATTCCTTGGCCCCAAAAATTACCATTCGGCTAAACGATTTTTTTTTTTTTTTTTTTTTTCTGTTACAGTTCGGCATCCTTCTCGTAAAGCCTTTTAGCTAAAAAAAATTTGACGTTAGAGAAGGAAGCCGAAGTTCGAACGCAAAACCCGGCTTGTAAGTCCGACCAATTCCCCGCGTCAGAGGCAGTCCAGAGTAAAGTGTTGAGTAGAGTCTATTGCATGAGCGCCGCGTAGTTGACTAATGAGCTAAATCGCATTAGTCCGTTATACAAAACAAATACAGTTAGTAAACAATCGTGAAAATTGTCCGTCAGTGTCTTCGCCACTGATTTTTCACTAATTCCCATTCATGCATCTAAGTACTAGATATTGGTGTTGAGAAGAGGAGGCTACGCTGGGAAGTTTCTTAGTCCGGGCAGGGAGTAGGACTAGACGTGATCGGTCAGGAATCCTGAAAAAGTCGACGGAAAGACGAAGGACCGCCGTCTACTCAAAAACACGCGACGATACGACACTGAAAACATGCAACGTTAGCAGAAATGTAAATGGAGGGAATGAACTCTAAAGAGGGAGCGACACCGTTGGCTCAGGAAGGTCGGAGACGAACATGCAAAGAAGGACAAAAGTATGGGATCGTTTGGCTACATCCCACCACACACGCCGCCGATAGCATCACCTAAATATCTACGCTCTACAAAAATGTTCAGTCTTTTTTTTTATACCTTAAATGTTCTATGACTCAGCACTGACAGAAAGCAACAGACAAAAGAAGATTAACACAAGTCGTTCCTAGTAAACATTCAACATGCTTCAACAGTTCTCTAAGAAAAGAAAATCTAATCAACAGAGAGTTTTGTTCCTGTTTTTTTTTTTCTCTGGATATAATTTTGGCTCTCGGAAATCGAAGCGAGCGCCAAGAACCCCCCGGGGTAAAGGAGGCGGTCAGGGTTTTCGGAGAGGCCAGAGTCCGAAAGGCTTCGTCAGGGTTGTCTGCGGTGGTCAGTCATTGAAAAGGGCCAAACGGAGGAGCCAGTCAGGGATCTCAGGATGTGGTCATGGATGACGGGTCGTTCCACATAGCCGCCACGTCTCTAAACCTGGTGGAAGAACACGGGGAGATCAGCGGCAGCCTCTCAACACCTGCTTTTGATGACTCATCGAGACCCCACCTTGCGTTGATGAGGTACTGAGCCAGGCTGATGTTGGCGGGGGTCCCTGTGATGGTAATCTGGCGCTCCGATGACCCTTCCATGGCGTTAGCAATTTTGATCTGCGCCCCAGACATCTGACGGATCTCGTTGATTTTGGTTCCCTGGCGTCCGATTATGCAGCCTATTAGCTGGGAAGAAAACGGGGGGCGGGACTTAGGATAGCGTGACCACTTGAGAAAGACGAGACATCAAAGAGTGTCTTAGTTTGGGTCAAACACCTATGGCAAGAGTCTTTATGAATGTATTAATAACCCTAGAGAAATAACGCACACCCTTTGACCAGCTGTAACTTTTCGACCCAATACGCGATATATAGCATAACAACACAATCCCACAATTCAACAGGATCGGCTGATTTACTTTAATTTCATAAAAACGTAACAATCGTAAAGTGTTGCATGTCGGTGCGAAGCTGCTTTTCTACCCTTCAGAATTATGCTTATTCCATAGATGGCTAACGAGTTACGCTAGTTCAGAGAGTTTGTGCTAGTTTGTATCCACTGGCGATAGCTTAGCTTTAGCTCCAGAGTAAACAGTTTTTATTCAATCAAAGTCAATGAGCTAGAGAGAAAAATGGAGATTGCGCCATTAGTTGCATAACGTTAATAATCTGTTGCAACTCGGTGAAAAGCCGCTTATCTCCATGGCAGAATGTGTTGAATTCGTAAAGTGTTAAAGCACGTCCAAAAGCGTGTGCTACTTAGATGTCGGAATGTTTGAGTTAGCTGTTAGCTTTAGCTACACCGTTTACATTCTTTTGACTTCCGTAACTCTTCAACCGTTTATGCAACTAATGTCATTCCAACGGTTTCTGAAGCGGATACGGCATACCCACCCATCAAAAACAGTAAGTTTACATTAATGTGAAATGCAGTTCACTACTGTCAAAGTGTTGCTTGTCAAAAGCTGCTTTTCTCCGCTTCAGCATCTGTTGGTGTTACATTAATAGCAACAACGGATGAAGAGTTACGGTAGCTAATGCTAAGCTCTCGCAGCTTGAACACCCTCTTCCAACTACCGGAACTCTTCCACCGTTTATACTATTTGCGTAATTCTAACAGATTCTTAAACAGATTCTTAAAGTGTTGCTTATGGGCTCAAAACACCTTTTTTCCTTATCAGAAGCAGTTGGTTTACGTCTAGTGTAAGGTGTTGCATATCAACGAAAAGCTGCTTTTCTCCACTTCAGAATCCGTTGGAATTACATCAATTTTGTAAACGGTTGAAGAGTCACGGTAGTCAAAAGAATGTCAACAATGGAGCTAAAACGCTGGTATTAATCCTTTAGCATCGTAGCTATTGCTGGCAAACAGGAACTAACGGCATTCAAATTACCATAAGTCTTTGCTTAGGCTATTAACGTAATTTCAACAAATTTTAAAGCGGAGAGAAGTTGATTGGAGAAGCTGCTTCTTTTCTGGATTAGAAACAATTGTTACTCCTTCTGATGTGGAGAAAAGCAGCTTTCTACTTTTCTTAGCTTCAGAATCCATTGGAATCAGGTCAATTGCGTCAACAGTTGAAGAGTCACAGCAGTAAAAATAATGTAAAACTGTGTTAAAGGATCAAACCTTTCGTGGCATTTAACAAGTTATTCTTGAGTTTTTACGCCTTTATTTGGACAGATTTGAATGATAACTGACCATCGTAGCCATGGTTTTGGTCTAAAGACTATAATTAGTCTTGAACCCGTTGATTTTCATTGCATAACTATTGAACTTTTGACCCATTAACGACTTCTCTAACCAAGAAAAGCAGCTTTACTTTGATATAAAAAACATTACAGTAGTAAAGTGTTCACACAATCGATGTAAACCGTCTGTTTCTGATTTAGAGGAAAGCAGCTTTCCACTTTTCTTAGCTGCAGAATCCATTGGAATCAGGTTTATTGTTTAATTGTTTACACAATGAACCCAATTTCAATGGATTGTGACATGGAGAAAAATGGAAAGCTACTTTTCTCCGCATCAGAAACTATAGATTTATGATGATTGTGTGAACACTTTACTACTATAATGTGTTTCATATTGATGTAAATCTACTTTTCCTGGTTAGAGAAGTCATTAGTTGCATCAACGGTTGAATAGTTACTCAATGAATATCAACGGGTTCAAGACTAATTGAAGTCTTTTAAGCAAGACTTTGACTATAGTGGTTAGTTATGATTTTAATTTATCTAAACAAAGACATAAAACTCAAGAATAAAGTGTGAAATGTCACCAAAGTTTTGACCCTTTAACCATTTTAATATTCTTTTGTCTGTTGTAACTCTTTAATTGTTTACGCAATGAACCTAATTCCAATGGATTGTGACACGGAGAAAAGTGGAAAGCTGCTTTTCTCCGCATCAGAAACAAAAAGTTTACGATGATTGTGTGAACACTTTACTACTGTAATGTGTTTCATATTGATGTAAATCTACTTTTCTTGGTTAGAGAAGTCGTTAGTTGCATCAATGGTTGAATAGTTACTCAATGAACGTCAACGGGTTCAAGACTAATTATAGTCTTTTGACTAAGACCATGGCTACAACGGTTAGTTATCATTCAAATCTGTCTAAACAAAGACATAGAACTCAAGAATAAAGTGTTAAATGTCACGACAATCACACACAACCAATTATAGATTTGTGTTCAAGTCTTTCTGAAGAGCAGCTTTGCCGGTTGATGTTTTTTTTTGCAGTGGAACGCTTGCAAAATCAAACTGTCGACTAGGCAGAACCGGCGACAACAATAATCTTTTATACCGCATCAGCTTCAGGAAAAAAAGAAAAAGCCTACGATAATACAGGGACTGCCAGGTTTTAAGTGATAAATGCCTCATTTGAAATGAGCGATTTGCAGGTTTTTTCCATCCCTAAAAGTGCATTGTCGGACGTTTTTTTTTTTGCACACGGTGACAAATGTACTCACATCATTGGGAATGGTGAGTTCATGAGTACTGGCCTGGTTACTGGCATCCAGACCTGCTGCTGAGCACAGAGAGCAGACAAAAAGGAGACGGGAAGGGAAGGCAGAAGAGACAGAGTTTGGCACGTTGAAGGAACTCGGTGTCACCGAAAAAAAACAAAAAAAACAAGGCCCGCGCTGAGTAAAACATCATCTATACGAAATCATCTCTTTAACTCGTAAGGACAAACAAACAAACAAAAAATGGAGGCTATGGGACACCAGAAAACAATAGAAACACCGACTAGAGCAGACCACCAGCAGGCCATGTCAATGCCAATGCACCACACAGACCAGAAGGACCAGAAGAAGAAGAGAAAGGACAGAGAGAGAAGAAAGAGGAGGAAGAGAATGTGTTTTCGTCTCTACAGGTACGAACGAGAGAAGGATCTTTGGCGAAGAGGGTCATCGTGTAAGGTGGGTACGTACCGGGGAAGGCAGGGGTGGTCTGTCCGAGGGGGGTAAAGGGGGTTTGCTGCATAGCCAACTGGTGAAGCTTGCTCAACTGCTGAGGGGGGGAGGAGGAGGACAGCAAAACCTATGAGGTCATCGTTAAAAACACACACTCCGCTCGCACACGCACGCACACACAGAGGTCTGTCCGAAAAGAGTGAAAGAGAGGATCTGAGGAGAAGTAACGACACAGAGAGGTGAAGGAGGAAATAAAGAGACAGAAGAGACGGGAGAGAGGACGCTCAGCGGGGACTTGGCCTGACGAGAACATCTCTGGTAGTTCCTGAATGTCCCCTGACCCCGCCCACTTTTAGGAATATTCAAACGGTTGTGTTGTTGCTAACTCATCTCTGATACTACGTTCACACTGGAGATGTGATGCACGTGTTCACAGAGGACTGTCGAGGGTGTGTACTCACAGTTGGAAGTCACTTGTTGCAAAAAATTTCAAACGGTGTAAATTTCGCTAATATTTTCATTCACAGTTTCCGATAAATGAAGGATTTGGTGTAAAAAAAAAACGTTTTTGTAAAATGTTTTTAGAATCTGGTGCGCATGAGATAGTAGTAAGAAAATAAATATTTCGAACTCTAATTTTTACTTCAATGTCCATTTAGACCACGTGTTTCATCTCAGCTATCAGCTTCAGCTACATTTTTAGCTATCAGCTTCAGCATTTTTAACAATCAACTTCAGCATTTTCTGTTATCAGCTTCAGCATTTTTAACCATTTGCATCACAATTTTCCGCTATAAACTTCAGCATTTTTAGCTATCAGCTTCAGCATTTTCTGTTATCAGCTTCAGCATTTTTAGCTATTTGCATCAGAATTTTCCGCTATAAACTTCAGCATTTTTAGCTATTAGCTTTAGCATTTTCAGTTATCAACTTCAGCTACATTTTTAGCTATCAGCTTCAGCATTTTTAGCTATATGCTGCAGCGTTTTTAGGAATCAGCTTCAGCCTTTTCAGTTATCAGCTTCAGCATTTTTAGCTATTAGCTTTAGCATTTTCAGTTATCAATTTCAGCTACATTTTTAGCTATCAGCTTCAGCATTTTAGCTATATGCTTTCAGGGTTTTTAGCTCTCAGTTTTAACATTTTTAGCATCAGCACTAGCATCTTCAGTGAACAAATTCAGCTTACAGCATTCAGTCCAGCATTATTGCAGGTAATTCTATATATTTAGTTCATAATTATGTTAAAAAGTTACACTTTTAAAGTTTTAAAAATGTAGTTTTTAGAATCATATGAACATTCAACAACGTCTGTTTGTGACTCCACTGTGGTCTGATGATGAAAATGTGGAAAGTTTATTGAACAATCACATTAAAACACTTTTTTGGGGGCAAAAATTATTAAACCGTAATGGACTGTGGTCTGTATTCGCTAATGTAAAGAGCATCGATGCACACTAATTTTTCCCAAAGACTTCTAGGAAATTCGTAGGGCACTCGATTTTGGAATTGTCTATCCAGACAGCACCACAGAATGGTGAACACACTATACAGTGAGTAGTGAAGGAATTCAGACACAGGTTAAATGATTCAACACTTTGCTAGCATGCTAATGCTAACGTTTTTTTTAGCTACATGAATACATAAGCTTTATTTAATTTTCTAAAATCATTTTTTGAATTTGCTACTTATTAGCAAAACATGCTAACAGCTCGTTAGTAAACAAGACGATGTGTTGGAAAATTGTTGTCGTAATGCTAAGCTACCAAATGGAGCTCGTTTATCAGCATTTGTGATTTTTGATGAGTTAGTGAAACTTAAATGCGTGAAATGTGTTTTTTTTTTTTAAATATCTGTAAAAAAAGTCTTCAGGCCAAGCCCCGTGAGGTTCGATGAGAAGCGACAGGAAGGCTAAAGAAGCAGAAAAGTTAGAAAAATTACAGATCAGAGAATAAAAAGCGGTATTAATATTAACAGTTAATATTAATAAGGGTGAATGTAAAGAGAGAGAAAAAGGAAAAAACTGTGGATGCAGCGAGACAGACTGAAGGAGTGTGCATTGTTGACTGCCCCATGGGATTAGCACTCACATCTGGATGTGGGATGGCGTACTGTCCTTGTATGGTATAAGCCTGAAACCACAAGAACAGCTTATTATCATCGTGTATCAACCCAACAAATGTACTGTCAATGTACTACAGTATTTACAAATTAGCAAAAACTAATGTTCTAACAATAACAAATGATTTCTACAGCTCTAGCAAGTTCTGAACCTTTATTTAATCATCAAAAGTGTTATATAAACGGGAGTCAAACTCTGTCATGTTCTCCCTCTATTCATCAATCAGATCCAGTTGAACTAAACCAATAAGGGACAGCTCAAACAGCGGGACGGTGACGGGGAACGGTGAGGAGAGAACCAGAGGAGCGACCCTGAGAGGAGTGATGTGATTGGTCCTGTTGGATGTGTGGTTATTGAGGCCACACAGGTCAGAACTGAGCGAAATTTCATTTTATCCTTGCAAAGACAGCAGAAGACGTGTGGAAGGCATTAAAAAAAGACTGGTATCTGGTTTTCTTTAGTCTTAAAGCTGTTTTTAAATGAGTTACTACATGGCTGTTTGTGTTATTTTCAATTTGGAATTCATTAAAACAGTTAAATATTATAGGCTACTCGACTAAAACATAGCTTTTAAACATAATGTATTTTTGTAAAACTGTGCATTACTGACACAATTCAGAATAAAATTGTTTTCTGCAATTGTTGTATTTTGTCTGTTTAAAACTCACTATTTTAAGCCTTCTCTCTGCTGATTGGTTGCTTCTGGGTCGCCTGCAAAGGGGCGGTTCTTATCTGCTAGCTACCAGGTGAATATGCTACATTTAATTTAATGTGCAATTGAAATGCTATTATGTGGTTACGAAATAATTCGATGAGTAAATAAAATGCTAGCTTGTGGCTGCGAAATAATCTAACGTGCAAATGAAATGCTAGTTTGTCGTTACGAAATAACTTAACATGAAATTGAAATGCTAGCTTGTGGCTGCGAAATAACTTAACAAGCAAATGTAATGATAGTTTGTAGCTACGAAAGAAATTTAACGTGCTAACAAAATGCTAGCTTGTGGCTATGAAATAAGCTAACGTGCTAACAAAATGCTAGCTTGAGGATACAAAATAATTTAATGTGCTAACAAAATGCTAGTTTGTGGCTATGAAATAAGCTAACGTGCTAACAAAATGCTAGTTTTTTTTTTGGCTACAAAATAAGCTAACGTGCTAACAAAATGCTAGTTTGTGGCTACAAAATAAGCTAACGTGCTAACGAAATGCTAGTTTGTGGCTATGAAATAAGCTAACGTGCTAACAAAATGCTAGTTTTTTTTTGGCTACAAAATAAGCTAACGTGCTAACAAAATACTAGTTTGCGGCTACGAAATAATCTAACGTGCTAACAAAATGCTAGTTTGTGGCTACAAAATAAGCTAACGTGCTAACGAAATGCTAGTTTGTGGCTACGAAATAATCTAACGTGCTAACAAAATGCTTGTTTGTGGCTATGAAATAAGCTAACATGCTAACAAAATGCTAGTGTGTGGCTAAAAACTACAAAAAAATTGTAACAAAAAAAATTAGGCTCCTTATTTATCATATTGACCTCTACGTAGTTTGTTGGGTAAGAAAGTGTGATTACATTTTATTTGAGGCTAGGAATGAGCAGCAAAGGGGCGGGGCTTGTTTGGTAGCTTCCAAGTGCATGTGCTAAATTTTTATGCGAAATTTTCAAATAGTGTTTGGTCAAAATGTGTACATTTATCGAGCTTATCTGATGATACTACATAAAAAATAAATATATCAAAGCTACAAAATTATTAAATTTTGAAAAAAAAAAAGCTAGTTCTTAACTACGAAATAATTATAAATTGCAACAAAAAAGGCTCCTAATTTATCATATAGACTTCTTTGTAGTCTGTTAGGTAAAAAACTGTTATTTAATTATATTTGATCTTGGGAATCAGCAAAGGGGCGGGACTTGTTTGCTAGCTACCAATTAAACGCGCTAAATTTTTAAACAAATTCTTCAAGTTGTTTTTGGCCAAGTTGTGTAGATTTACAGAGTCCGTCTGCTAAAATTAAACAAAAGTAATTCAACTGTAGCTACAAATCATTCAAATGTGGTAAAAAAAAGCTAATATTTTGGCTAAGAGAAAATTAAAAATTGCAAAAAAATAGCCTACTAATTAACCACATTAAGTCATTTTTAGCTCATAGTTTAATAAAAATGAGTAAAGTTACATGATGAGCTCAGACAGAATGACACTTTAACATAAAGCTGAGAATGAGCTACAAATGTATCCTGAAAATTCTTGAATTGCAGAAACAATTTCTGAAAGACAAATTTTAAGGATATAGAATGTCCGGTTGCTTTATTCACAAAACTGTGATTGATTTATTTACCAAAATGTTTAGGGACAGCACAAACGTCATTATTGGTATTTTGTGCCATTGAATTAGCATTCTGTTCCCACATTTTAACCATTTCGTGGCCACACATGATCATTTTGGTCACATGATTACGTGATGTATGCGTTTCATTCATACAGTTTAACTATTAATAAATCAATATTTTTTAGTATTATGTTAATACAATTTAACTATTTAACGGCCAAATGAAAATATTTTATAATAACTTTTTTGTCACAAGTTAGTATTTGGTTTGTACACTTTCTTTGCCTGAAATTAATATTTTATTTATATAAGCAAACAGTTTCGTAGCCACAAATGAATACTGTGTTCATATGATTTTACTGTTTTGTTTGCGCAATTTAACTAATGACCACGAAATAGTATGTTATTCCTACAATTTCCTTATCATCAGTGTGGCCATTACTTTCAATTATTTTATATAAAAAAGTAGATGCTAGTAATCTATACGTGTCAGTATTAGTAGAACCTTTATGCTACGTTCACACCAGGCTCAGAAACGTGTGTTCAAACAGGCACTTTCAACAAAAACGCGTTTCGAGTTTCCGAATTCAAAAGTTTTGTGTTCACATGTCGCTACGCAGGTTTATATCCGTTTTCTGGCTCTTTGAATGTACGAATCGAACGCGTGTTGAAAGTTAAACAAGTTCAACTTTGACTAATCAGAGTCTCAGATTTGTTAGCATCGTATTGGTAGCGTTCTCTTCATAATCATGAAGGAGAAATTCACAAAAAGGAACGATTCTAAAGTTAGCTAATGTTAGCTGAAACCAGCGCTTGCTAGCCACGCAGATTCAACAAATTTTTAAATAAAGAAACAGAACTTTTTACTGTAAAAGGTTTGAGGTTGGATCTCTGAAGTAACTTTTACAGGTAAATTTTAGGTTTTTCTAGCATTTGAAAGTGCTAGCTAATTGTTAGCAACAAGAATATATAATAGTTTATTTAGCGAAGCCAAACCTGGAAATAAATATTTTTTGGTTTGTGACATTTTGAGTGTTACGTTTGGTGTAAACGTAGCAGAACAGCAACTTGATTCTTTAAATCCTCCTATTTAGCATTTTTCTTTTTGGCTAATGACCTTGTTGGCTCCAGTAGGATTTTGTTGAAACCGTTGACTGTATTTGAGAACTGGACCGACTGAGTGTGACATCACCCAAAGAAAATGGTCCGGATCCGTCGAAACAAAGTCAATTCAGTCCATGATACGGACGCCGCCATGTTGGAACCAGACATCGTCAGTAGGCAGTGATTGGTCTGAGTCGATGTTTCCATGGCAACCACTCAGAAGCTGTCAGTCAAACATCTCAATAAATAATAGCCGTTTACTTTTCTATGGGATTTAGGTTTCTCGGAACCAGCGCGTACTTCCAGTCCAGTCCAGTCCTCACATACTGTCAGTGGTTGAAACCAAGACCTCTGATTGAACGTCTATACCTCAGTTCTGGTTTGAGTGGCTGGGAGTGATGGATGCCATAAACATCCGTGACGTTTCATGCTAGCCCAGAGGGGGGAGGGGGGTAAGGAGGGAGTGAGGAGAGGGGGGAAGAGTGAGTAAAACCTGGTGCGACACTAACAGGCAGTGGCTGGTGCTGCAGTAAGAGGCTGAGGTTGGCTGTGGACGCCCCCAGTGGGTCTGCTCTTACCTGGCCACCTGAAAAAATGACAGGGGTGGAGGCAGGCTTGGGGCGGTAGGGGATGGTGGCACCTTTCGGTGGGGACTGAGGAGAGCAGAGGAGGAGAGAGTGGGGGAGAGGGAGAAAGGGGGGGTAAGAAGTGTTAGAGAAGTAGAGAAGAAGAGAAGAAAGAAGTCGCATCAAGTGAGGCCAGAAGGGGGCGGTGCCTTGGGGAGGACGACCTGTGACACTCAGACAGAAGTGCTCTTCACTGTGCGGTCATGCTGACACAGAATGTCCAAATCGGTGCACAACTGAACTCGGATTTACCTGGAACACCACTTTCAACTGGATAATGATGACTCAAAACATTTTAAGATCTCTCCTACTTCTTTTTTTTTTTTTTTTCTGGAGTCCGTTCTCTGGAGACTTACAGTCAGGTCACAAAAGTCCTAGAATCCATGGCTGCTGCCATCATGAAGGCCCAATGGAGAAATGGCTGTGCAGACATTTGAAATTAATGATGGAAGAAGAAGAAGAAAGACACCAAAATGGAGCAAAGCTCAATGACTGAAAGCAGCAATCTCACTGGATCAAAAGAAAACAGTTTAGCCAAATTCTGCTCAAAGAGTGTTTAAAAAATGTAACATGTAATGTTCCTCGGGAATTTACCAAACTGTCTTCTGTTAACCAAAACTTAATTCATTTCAAATTGTTAAATTGGATCACCTGATTGTTGAAATTCACAAAAACAGACTCTAAAGTTAGCTAACGTTAGCTAAAACCAGCGTTTGCCTTCAACGCTAGCAACTTAGATTCAATACAGTTTAAAGAAAGAAACAGAACTTCCAACAGCTAAAAGTTTGACGTTGGATCTCTGATCTGATAATAATGAAACAATATTAAATTAATAAACAGCTACATTTTAATTTAGCTTGCGTTTGAAGTTAATAGCTAATTGCTAGCACCAAGAATTTATAGTATTTTACTTAGCAAAGCTAAATCAGAAAAAACAAATACTTGTGAACCTGTTTAATATGTTCCAAAAAACAACTTTACAATAAATTCTAATCTTGAATTGTTATTGGTCAATGCTGCTACTTTGTTAGCCATTGCTAATAGGCATTGTTAGCAATACAGATTTCAACTAAGTTCAAGAAAATACTCTTACTGAAAGGAAAAATGCACAATAGTGTTTAATTAATTAAAATAAAATTACTTTATATGTAGAGTAATTTTACTACCAGATGTTAATAAAATACAACTAGAAATAGACTTCCTTTTGATGAAACTATTATTCACATTACTATAAGGGATGTTGAGTTGTATTTTTTAAAGAATTTAAAAATACTTTACTTACATACAAGAAATATCACAGAAATTTAACATTTTAAAAATGCAATGATGCTTAAAGCCACACAAACAGCAAGCACTCATTTTTAACTGTCAACAATGGGATCTTAAGTGTGTAGAAAGTCAAACAATGTTTATCTTGAGGTCTAATAAATTTACGTCTTTCAAGTGAAACATGGAAATGTGTCATGTACACATTGACACATTTGTACAATCATTAATACATGTAGAAAACGTTGTAGAAAAATACTGCAAGATTTCTAATGTAAATTAATTGAATAAAATATATATATACAACCAACTCAGAATTGAGTTTGTGAATACCCTTTAAGCATTTTTAAATACTTGTCAGCGTTAAATTATCCAGAGAAAATCTGTACTAAGCTCACTGTTGAGCGTTGAGGGTGACCTGATGGTTGATTTGGAATAGTATCTCAAAGTTTTCTCAAAAGCACCTTAAAATTGTCTCAGAAGTATCTTAAAATAGTCTTGAAATGGTCTCAAATAGCCTCAAAAGTATCTTAAAACAGTCTCAAAAGTGTCTAAAATTTGTCTCAAAAGTCTCTTAAGATAGTCTCAAAAGTGTCTTGAAATTGTCCCAAAATAGTCTCAAAAGTGTCTTAAAATGGTCTCAAAAGTATCTTGAAATTGTCCCAAAATAGTCTCAAAGTATCTTAAAATGGTCTTAAAATTGTCTGTAAATAGTCTCAAAAGTGTCTTAACATGGCCTAAAAATGATCTTAAAATAGTCTCAAAAGTGTCTTCAAATGGTCTAAGAAGTATCTTAAAATAGTCTTAAGATAATCTCAAGATATTTTCAAAACTGTCTTAAAATGGTCTCAAAAGTGTCTTAAAATAGTCTTAAAATTGTCTCAAAATTAGAATTAAAGTTGTCTTTAAATGAACTTAAAAGGATCTTAAAACAGTCTCAAAAGCATCTATAAATTGTCTCAATATTAAAAAAAAAAAAATCAAACATTTTTTTCTAATAGTTTTATTTGAATGACATCATCGTCTGAACAAAAGTGAGATGTGATTTTTGTGGTGTCTATCCCGCCCCCTTCCCCATCGTACCTCCAGCATCACCACACATATCTGTTTGACACACTGGATAATGGCCTCGGGGGCCCCGGAGATGGTCACCGCCCGCTCAGTGGAGTTGGGGAGCATGTCACCAGCCACCTGGACCTGGGCTCCTGTAGACTGAAGTAAACCACAAAGATTCACTGTGAAACCACTTCACAGGGAGTAAAGGCGGGGACAAACATGGCTGCCGACCTCTCGCATTTCTTTGATTTTGGAGCCTCCTTTCCCGATGAGGGAGCCACACTGGCTGGCGGGGACGACAAGCCTCAGGGTCACTGGGGGTTTACTGGTGGCCGGACTGTTGCTCATGGAATTGATGATATCCTGCAGCGCGTGGGGATGAGATGGGGGCGGGGACAGAGTTTCATCAGGTAAAAGGCTTCATTCATTTTTCTAATTTGTGCCTCCTCGTCTCCTCGCTGCACCGTCCTCCTGCCTGTGACCCGGAAATCAATCTCAGCAAAAAATGTTTTGAAGGGTATTTTAATTCTGAGAGTGCAACTGGAGGAGAGAGGAGGAGGCGGGAGGAGCAGTGAGGAGGAGCATGGGAGCACACCCTCTGCTGAGAGGAGTTTAGGCACCTCGGTGACTGAAGGGGGAGGGGCTGTTTTCACTTCTCAACCGCTTAAGGTTTTCAGTCCATGACATAAATATGTGATGTCAACAGTGACAAATTATTTTCAAAATTTATCTTACTTCACGTTTGTGCAACAATTTTTCGCTCCCCATGTACTAAAAACTCAACAAAACTGGCAAAATCCCAGCTCCCGGTAAGAATACATTTTTATATAGAGAACAACCCCTCCCCCGAAACAGAGATGACATCACAGCCTGAAAAACTGTCAAAAAAATGAATGGGGCAAAAATTTCTTATGGGGCGCAAAAATGTTCAAATCCAATCAAAACACACTTTTTGCAGTTATTATGGGATGGCCGCAGAACCTACAGCTTAGCAGACATTTTGTGACGTGTAAAATTTGGCGATTTTCAAATTTAAAAAAGTTTTGTTTGAGCAAAGTTTCACACAGATGTCATTAGGTCTAGTTGTTATTTTTTCATTGTCTCGGGAAGAAGCCGCCATCTTAAATTTAAAAATAAAAACACTTTTAGTGCTTTCTACAAGTTTAAACCTCCTCCCAACGCTTCAGTCATCATTTTCAAGCTAATTGAGAAAAAATGTTGAATTAGTAGAATTAGTAGAAATTGAACAGAGTTAGCGTGGCAAGCTAGCAAAAGCAGCTTTCCTCTGTTACTCTCACATTTTTAACTGGAGTATTGTAATAATTGAATGCATACATCCCTGGTTCAAGCTGAACAAAATGATACCACACATTATATGACTATATTAAAAATATGGGCGTAGTTAACAAAAAACCTCCGTTGCTAAGGAAATCCAAAAATTTACTTTTGCCAATTCTTTTAAAAATTGCATATATCTATTCGTCATCCCCAGCCGACCCAAACTTACTATGGTTGCTATGGAGATATAACCAATAGAAAAGCCACCATTTTGGAAAAAGTGTTTCTTTTTTCCATGAAATTGTCATGGGCAGCTTTGAGTGAATGTGTGGCTCAGCCAGTGACATATATGCATATTTTTCACCTATAAACAGCACGTACAGGTGGTACTAAGGCATTTATACTAAAGACGATGTGAGAAGCTTGTTTTGAGTTGTTTATAAAATATGTTGTTTTTTTAACGACTGAGATTAGCTTTTAAAGTAACGATAAAAAATGAATAGAAAACAAACTAAAATGAAAACTTTTATTATGGCAAAACATGATCACACAACTCTTTTTAAATTTCGGAGTTGCAACAATGAAAACTTTTATTTACCAAAGATGTGTTTGTTGGACAGGTTTATGTTTTAGCCTGGTGTGGATTGAAAAATTGGTATTCCGCAGGAACTGAAAGGTCCCCATAAATGTAATACTCAAATGAATTGGTCACATCCATTAATGCAAAATGGATTTTACTTTGTCAAAATGCAGCACAGGAAAGCTTCTTCAGCTTCTGTCACTAAAATGTGACTTTTGGCAACAAGCAGCAAACACACTTTGGATCAGAGGAGCTGCCAAAACAGCAAATAGTGAAGATGGACACCCTTTTTCACTCACACAGACTTTGTGTTGTCAATACAAAACAGTGTAGAATGAAAATGCATCCTAAGCTAAATTCATCTATACGTCTTTAAGAGTTGTGGTAATGGTGCACCTAATTGCTGGTTGCTAATGAAAATTAAAAAAAAAATTTTTGACTTAAAAAATTGCTTCACATATTTATCAGTACGAGACATAAAAATATTGTGTTGGTGTCAATTATTGACAGCAACCGACATTAACTTTTCACCACATGATTTTAGTTTCAAAAACAGTAGTTTTATCAACTTTTTGAAAAGTATTAACTTGTGCCTCCTTCAACAAAGAAATATGATATAACCAAAAAATGAGGACCAACCAGCAAAAATAGACTTAAATACTAAAGATTTGCCGCATGTAAACACTGGTTGCTAAGGAAAATTTGAAAGTTTAGTTTGACGTACAAACTCAAAAATTGCTACACATATTTATTATATCAAGTCTTATAAAAAATTGTATGGTTGCTACGGTCTATCCTGTTGTAAAGGACCACCATTTTGAACCAACATCTCCCTCCAACTTGTTATAGTACAATCCAGCACAGTACTTTTAGTACATTTTTCATTAGCATTAACTTTGTTTGTAAAAGATTTGCGACTCCTTCAACAAGAAAATAATCAATAACTAACAAATGAGGACCAGTCACGAAACAAAGTAAATATGTGTTAATAGCGAATATAAACACTGGTTGCTAAGGAAAATTAGAAAATGTAGACTGACATACAAAATCAAAAGTTGCGACGCATATTTATCAGGCAGAGTTGTGTAAAAAAATGTATGGTTGCTATGATCTATTTTAATGTCAGAGGCCACAAGTTTGACCCAACCCCCACTTCCCCTTTCGATTCTGTAATTCAACACAGGACGTTTGGTAAATTTTACATTAGCATTGACTTTGATTGTGAAAAGTATGTGACTCCTTCAACAAGAAAATATGCTATAACTAAAAAATGAGGACTAGTCAGCAAAAAAAACTAAATATGTGGTAATAGTGAATATAAACACTGGTTGCTAAGGAAAATTAGAAAATGTAGATTGTCATAAAAACTCAAAAATTGCTACACATATTTATCAGGCAGAGTCAAACAAAAAACTGAATGGTTGCTATGGTCTATCTTCTTGTCAAAGGCCACAAGTTTGACCCAACCCCCACTTCCCCTTTCGATTCTTTAATTTAAAACAGAATGTTTGGTAAATTTTTCATTAGCATTAACTTTGATTGTAAAAAATATGTGACTCCTTCAACAAGGAAATAGGCTATAACTAAAAAATGAGGACTAGTTAGCAAAAAAACTAAATATGTGGTAATAGTGAATATAAACACTGGTTGCTAAGGAAAATTAGAGAATGTAGATTGACATACAAACTCAAAAATTGCTGCACATATTTATCAGACAGAGTCAAACAAAAAACTAAATGGTTGCTATGGTCTATCTTCTCGTCAGAGGCCACAAGTTTGACCCACCCCCCACTTAACTTCTTGATTCTACAATCCAACACAGTACTTTTGGTAATTTTTTCATTAGCATTAATTTTGTTTGTTAACATGTTTGTGGCACATTCAACAAGGAAATAAGCTTTAATTACAAAAAAAGGGAGAGAACAACCAAGAAAAACTATAAAGGCTAAATTAGTGGTAATAAAGTATGTCAACACTGGTTGCTAAGGAAATTAGAAACTTAGTTGGACATACATACTCAAAAATTGCTACACAAATTTGTCAGTAAGAGAGATTTAAACATTTGTATGGTTGCTATGGTCTATCCTATTGTTAAAGACCATTATTTTAAAACCAGCACTACTTGATTTTAGTGTCAAACACAGTCACTTTAGTAGTTTTTTTGGACAAGTATCAACAATTTTTTTGGTGAAAACTAAAAGACATAACTCAGAAAAAATGAGTAAATCTCAACTTTTTTACTTTTCTTAAAAAAAAATTAAAACTTAAAAGTTGGTTTTAATGGAAATTTTCCAATGGTACCTGTCTGTAAAATTCACTTTTGGTACTTCTATGCGTTTTTGTTACAGAAGATTCCTTCAGAATGACAAAGTCTCCAAAGCCATTAGTCTGTTTTCTGCTTTGTCATGCAGAAACAGCTGGAAGAACCCAGACCTGGCGTCCACATCCAAAACAAAAATAAATAAATAAAATACAAAACAGTACTGGCCCACTTTCAGAGGGTGCTGCAAGGTTACATCAGCACATTTCTGTCCTACATAACGTGGCCAAGCCTGCTTTTGAATTCCATCTGGACACGAGCCACGCCGCCGATGAAGCAGGCCAGTGGCACAGTAATACTGAGTACTTTCCCTTCAGTACTGGGACCTTCTACTGCCACCATCTGACAGGTCCCTGCTACACTTCAATAAGAGGCTATTCAAAGGACCATCAAACAATCAAAAATCTGTTTGTGGGTTCTATGTCACAGCTACCTCTTCGAACTTGTAGGCTATCATGGCGAAGGCCTTAAAGATGGCGTCCGTCGGCCCGGTGATGGTGACTATCCGCTCGGGACAGTTACCCTCTGAGATGTTGATGCGGGCGCCGCTCTGTCACCCAAACAAACGGCGGGAAAACATTTATAGACAATCAAAGTCAATCATTTTTGAAAAATGTCAAGAGTTTGTCTCACGTCTTCCCGCATTTTCTTCACCGTCTCCCCTTTCTGGAAGACAAAAACGACACGTAAAGACACGTAATTTCTGTATCGCAATCTTTTATGCTTAGTTTTTTGATAAATACCTTTCCGATGATGCTTCCCACCTCCTGCAGGTAAACCAGTAAAGATCAGTGAGTTTTTGACAGA
>NC_050513.1:19341269-19343502 GCF_002922805.2 Oryzias melastigma
TGTCGGGATTGGATGTGAAGGAAGGGGCGTGGTTACGTGAAAGAGGAGGTCGAGGGTGAGTGTGATGGGCGGAGTCAGCCAATCAGTCACCTGAGAGGAAAACAGTAGCAGAGAGACGACTTTTAGCTGCTTTTTGATTGTATTACTAAATTTTTGTTTAATTTTAGCGACACAAACACTGAAATAAAGAAAAATATTTAACATATTTCGCAACATTTTACATTTTTGGTTATTTTAAACTAATTTATGATCAAATAAGCGAGTTAATTGACATTTTATTGACATTTTTCCACATTTTTTGTTGTTATCAGAAAAAATACATTAGTTTTTAGAGTTTAGATTAAGTTTAAAATTATTTTTTAACATTTTTAAAATAAAAAATCATGATCACCAACGTGTATTTCAAAATAAAAAAAGAATATTTGAAATACATTTCAAAATAAAAGCGCTAAAATGCTGTATTACATAGTGGTCAATGTAATATAGCATTTTAGCATTTTATGTTATTATTGAAATGTAATAAAGTTAAATCCTTTTTTTTAGAAAAAGGGGAAATATTAAAAACTCTTGTTACATGAAAATATAATTTGTGTTTTTTTAAGAGTTTAGTTTAAGTTTTAGGGTTTTTCTTCACATACTTTTTTTGTTTAGATCATGTTAAACACAAAAAACCTACATATATATATGTGTGTAAATATATACAATGTAAATGCTTTTAATATGAAATAAAGAAACACAACTTTATAACAAAAATAAATAATTACAAGATATTTTTGGAAAATAATTTCCAAATAAGAATAATTCTGAGCTTTATTTTCTTAATCGATTTGTAGTTTCCTGTCAAACAAAAATATATGGCCCAATGAGCTTCTAAAATGTTATTTTTCTGCCAAAAATGCTTAAATAATGAATAAAATGTTTTTAAATGATTTAATCCTCGGTTTTTCTGATCAAAAATGGGGAAAAATCCCAGATTAAGTCAAAAACTACAGAAAAAACATCTATTAATTATTATTTCCACCTCATCCTTTTCCCCTAAAGGTCAAAACCCAAAGACGATCGTGATGAAGTTCGTCATAAAACTGTTTCCACAGATGGAGGATTGTTCTGGATATAAAAAAAATGTTGAATGTGGGTCAGCATATGTCTCTGCAGCCACGAGATGAGCCGCCGAACAACCAGCTCCATATTTATTTTTATCAAGGCCGTTTCAGCCGGCCGCCTTCTAATTCTGCCTGACAAGCGGCGCCAGGGACACGAGGGGGCGCCGCAGGCCTCCGACAGACTCCGGGGGTGAGGGGGGGGGTGGAGGAGGCCCTGAGCGAGCATCTGGACCGGCTTGGGAGCAGAAATCAGACGATTGTCTCCCAAATTCAGAATTTTATTAGCAGAAATTCACGCTGAAGTGAAAACCTTTAGAAGCGGCTGACCTTCATGTGTCGCAGCTGCGTGGAAAACAGAGGATTTTCTGGGTGGCCTCCCGCGTGCGACGGCTAATTATTACCTGACGCCGTTCAAAAGCGTCTTGGATTGGCCAGCTGAGGCCCGGCGGATGATTCTGCTAACATTTGTACCCAAATAATTTCACTAATCTCTAATTTTTCCAGATTTTTGTGTCAGATTTATGCATTTTTTTTGTTTTTTAAGCTCACTTGGGTCCAAACTGAACCGCTAGAGTCCACGTCTGAGAGGTTTGGTGGAGATTCTGCGGCCAGCTGTCTCTATAATCTCCCAGAGGAAACCAGATTACATAAAAAGCCTTAATCTGGGTTTAAAAGCCGAGCCAGCGGTGCAGGTCCTCTGTGGGAGCATGGGGGCGAGTACATAAAAAAAAAAGAAGTTTGGGATTAAAGAGGGTAAATCTTTGCCATCTTCATGCAGGAAAGGGAAATAAAATCTTCAACTAAAGCTTTGATTTCTACTTTTTTATGTCTTGTGATTAAGACGGAGTCATCTGGGAACTCAAAAAAAAAGATGGCGGACCTCAGAGACGACATGATTCACGAGAGCCAACTAAATGTTGGTATTTTCTTCACAGATTGTCAAAGTTCACCCCCATTACTGCGCTTTTGTGCCCCCCCACCCCCGACTCCACTCAGATAGGAAGTCGGGAGAGAATATTTCATGACATCTGACGGGGAAAGTGGGTCACGCTCAGCCGCACCGCTAGCCTCCTCCTCCTCCTCCTCTTCAATGGCGGCTATTGAATTAATCACGCTTTACGCTCGGCTGG
>NC_050513.1:19343564-19358888 GCF_002922805.2 Oryzias melastigma
ATCTGTAAGACCTTTTTATGCTTTGACCCGTCCCTTCACGATTGTAACTCAACAAAAATGCACTTTTTATGGATTCTCCTAAAAAATATGTAAATATTCATCCAAAAACGTGAGCTGAAACTTTTACAGACAGGAAATTAAACTGAATTCCGCCTAAAATATGGACTCAGAGATGCCCAAAGACGCTCCTGCCCTTCATCGAAGCTCCGAAATGAGTCAGAGCGCGGAATGCGAATGCTCTCGTTTACAGTCGCGGAGGGCCTGAAATCCTGCAAGGAAAGTCATTAAATGGACGGCGGGGCGGACTAATCTCAGCCAAAGCCTCTGTCATCTGCCTCGTCCTAATCCACACGTCTGCAGGAATGTCATTACCGGGCGACCGCCGCCGCCGCTGCTGATCTGAAATCACCAAATTCTTTTAGTGTTTAGATAATTAATCTTGAAGTAAGGACAGGTGTGCACATCTTTCCAAAACAAACCGTAATCAAGCTGCATCTGTTTTCATCTTAAAAAACTTTCAAAACAACAAAGGAGGTTAAAACTTCATCAAACATCTGAAACCCTTTGATTTCTTTGATGTTTCTATAAGCTTAAACAAACCTTATTGTAAACACGTAAATATTTAGTTTCAAAACATTCAAAGGTCAAACGTCTCTAATGTCTTTGGTGAGAACTTTCATCAAAGAATTGATACTCCTTTGATCTTTTGATATTCCTGTAGAACAATCATTTTTGAAGACTTTACCTTTGATTTATGCGGTTATCATAAACACACTCAAAATAAATTTTAAAAACTTTTAATATCGATATAATATTTTTGATATCTTTGATATCTTTCTAATAGTGAAACGAGTCCTTTTTTTAAGGTTTTACGTAGATTTACGTAAACTGACAAATTTGGGTTTGAAAACTTGAAAACGCCTTAAAACCTGAAACCCTTTGATCTCTTTGATGTAAGAGTTTAAAGAAGGGGATTAAACCGTTTGATCTCTTTTTGGTCTAGAAATGATGAAAACTAAACTTTTTAAAGGCTGTTGTAGATTTACTTTTAAACCAAAAACATTTTAAAGATTTTAAACGTTTGAAGCTCAAATGCTTTCATCTCCTTGATGTATGGCTTTCATGAAGGAAATTAAATCCTTTGATCTCCGAC
The DNA here is from genome assembly GCF_002922805.2 of Oryzias melastigma. NCBI lineage: Eukaryota > Metazoa > Chordata > Actinopteri > Beloniformes > Adrianichthyidae > Oryzias > Oryzias melastigma. The sequence continues at coordinate 19,344,718 of NC_050513.1, forward strand.
GTCTATAAAAATGAAAGGAACCATTTATTTTAAATAAATTTACTTGGATACAGCAAATATTTTAAATTTCAAGTTTCAAAACTTTGAAAGGTGAAATGTCTTTCATCTCTTTCGTGTGAAGCTTTCTTCAAATAACAGTTACCTTTGATCTGGTTGATCTCTCTAAAAATGAAAGCATAAATTTTTGGAGCTTTAAAGTAGATTTACGAGGATACAATAAACTCTTTAAGTTTCAAGTTTGAAAACTATCAAGCATCTTTTTTCACCTGAAACCCTTTGAATTCCCTGATGTAAAGCTTTCATGAAATAGAAGATTAAAAAACCCTTTGATCTTTTCAAAATCCATTAAAAAACCTTTTTCAAGGCTTTCACTGAGATTTACTAGGATTTCGTAAACGCGTAAAATTTCTTCACACCTAAAACCCTTTGATGTCTTTGGTATAAATGTTAGAAGGTAAAGATGAAACCCTTTGATCTCTACGACGTCCACCTATTAGTAAAAACAACATTTCGTAAAGGATTTACCGCAGATTCACGTGGATAAACTCAGTGAATTTAACGTGTAAAACGTCTTTCTCACCTGGAACCCTTTGATCTCCTTGATGTAAAGCTTTCATTAAAGAAAGCTCTTTGATCTCTTTGAAGTCCATCAAAAAACAACCCTCTTTTTTTAAGTGTTTAACACGGATTTACAAGGACTGTGTAAACTACTTAAAGTTTAAAAACTTTGAAACATCTTTGCACCTGTAACCCTTTGATATCTTTGCTGTGAGTTTCATCAAAGAGATTTAACCTTTTGATCTCTTTGATGTCTGCCTACAGGTTGTTAAGGCTTTAATGTAGATCCACACTGATGACTTAAACATTGAAACATTGAAACATCCTCACACCTAAAATCCTATGATCTCTTTGATATAAATGTTTCAAAAAAGGAATGAAACTCTTTGATCTCTTTGATGTCTTTTTGAAGTGAAAACAACCCCTTTTTATAGCTTTACCGTAGATTTAGGAGGATTTCGTAAACACCGTAAATATAAAGTTTCAAAACTTTAAAACATCTTCACACCTGAACCCCTTTGATCTATTTGCAAAATGTTTAATCAAATAAGTGAAACAGTTTTATCTCTTTGATGTCCTTCCAGACGTGAAAAAAAAAAGAAATTTTAGTGTTTTTTCCGTACATTTACGAGGATTTCGCGACCAACGTCAATTTAAAGCTGCAAGACTTTCAAACATCTTAAGACCTTCGAACCTTTGATCTCTTCGACATAAAAGGATCATCAAATAAATTAAATTTTTTGATCTCTTTGACATAAAGGCTTCATTAAAGAAATTAAAGCCTTTGATGTCCTTCAAGATGTGAAAATAATTAATTTTAATGTTTAAGGATTTTGTAAATTTAAAGTTTCAAAACTATGAAACATCTTAAGACTTTATAACATTTGATGTGTTTGACATAAAGGGTTCATCAAAGGAATGAAAGCCTTTGATCTCTTAGATGTCCCTCTAGAAGTGAAACAACCCATTTTTATGGGTTTACTGTAAACAACGTAAATGTCAAGTTGACAAACGAACAGCTGGTTGCAGGTGTTGTTAATAAAGTGCCAGCTGTGCACACACCAGGCGTCAGCGACTCTGCTTGACGAGAGGCGAAAGGATCCCGCGGTAATGCAGCCAATATGTCGGCCCACGAGCGCTCTGCAGGGCACGTTTGTGCTCCAATTAAGGTGGAACAAAAGGGAAATTAGTGTGCATGTAGGGGAGCGGCGAACGGGGAGGGGGGGGTGGTTGCGTGTTGGTTGACCTGCTTGAGGTTGTTTTGGAAATACGGGATGAAGGGTGCATGGAAACCGTGATGGGTGGGGGCGGCAGATCGAGGAGCTTCACCGAGTCCCGAGGTTTGGTCTAAATGAGCAGCTCCCGTCTCGTCTGGCGCAGGCTTTTGTTGTTCGTGGCGGAGGGTGGAAGGCGGGGGTGCGTACGCCCAGTTGGCCTTCCTATACGCCGCTATGACAGCGTTCTCAAGAGCTGTCAGCCCACATCAGCAGCCCAGCATCCTGACGTCTCAGTCCAAATCACAGTCAAAACCGCAGCGGCCGAATCCGAAACCTTTGAGTGCTGAAATGGATTACGGTTGGCTCGGGTGGGGGTGGGGGTGGGGGGTGCATTAAAATCCCTAACAATTCGGTATCACCATGTTGTGCGACGAACGCAAAAGAGCTGAGCGATAGGTCGGCCATTTTAGATTTGCCACAGTTTGTAATGTGAGATCACTGCTTGTCACAAAGTCATGGCCGTCGAACGAAACGGGTTGTACTTTCACCCCCCACGCCCCCCCCTTCCACACCCCCTCAAGCCAAAATTGGAGTCAAACGAATGCAAACAAAGCCGTCGTTCCTACCGACGTGTTTTAGACTCGCGGAGAATGACGATAATTGAAGTAATGGTCTTCGGTGGCGTGGGGGGTCGTATCGTTAACACGGAGGGTGAATAAAACAGCAGATCGCCCACCTTGACCTTCGCCGTCCGCTAATTGTTCAACAATAAAACCGCTCGAGCTCGAACAAGACAAAGACCGCGTGGACAGAAATAATTGAACAACCCGAGTCGACACAAAATTGGTGGAGAACAAGTCTGAGAAACTTTAGCGATGGAGTCAAAAAGTTGCTGACCGACTCCGATTTTTACCAGTTGAATGACTAACTTGATTAATTATTGATGGCGAAACCCAACGCGGACCGGAATTTCATTGAAGTTTGGCACTCAGACGACCGTGACTCCAGTATTTCTTACATTTTGAGACAGTTAAACGGAAGTAAAATACACGAATTTCTCAGATTTGAAAGTCTTTACCTTTGGTGTGGCGTTGGACACGGTAGCTGATGACCACTGTAGGCGTCGCAAGATCAAAAAATCGCAAAGGCAGAATAATTTTTCCCCCCCTCTTCCTTTCGCTCTACCCACGACCGACGCCGCCGCCCTATTGGTCCGTACCACCAGGTCACGTAAGCAACCGGAGGAACACGTGACGTGGCTCTAAACTATATGACGAAGCCTCAGAGAGCCGCTCGCTGTTTGTAAATAGGCCGTCGGACGAGGGGGTAATCTGGGTGACCGTCACCCACCACCCTTCCTGTCTGCCCCCACCTCCTTTCCCTCTTAAAAAAGGGGGCATGACCAGTGAGGCACATGGGCATTGAGGGGGCAAGTCTAGAGACCCAGAACTGTAGCCTCCAGGGCGTTTGACGCCCCCAAGGAAGGAAGGGAGCCACGGTCCAAATCTCTTCACATCGACGGCTCCATGAAACCGTCCAACGGACGCCGTACCGTGACACAGCCCCTCCATCCCTCCCCCTCTAATCTGCCTCTTTGTGTGGAATTACAGAGCAAGCGTCCAGATTTTCCAATCCAGCACAAATCCAGGCCTCATGTCAGATGTGCAGACCTTAATCTGACGCTATTGGGGTTGGACGTCTACAGGAAAGCAAACGATAGGTTTATACCGGCTGGATTAGGGGCAAATGCAACAACGGTTCAGGATCTGCTCGTAAATTCAACTATGCTTTTAATTTATGCACCTATTCAATGGTAATCGTGTCTTTACAAATCCATCCGACTGTAAAATGGCCCATGGGACAAACTACAAACAGAGCATTAAATGTGCTCCACATTGACTCATCGGCGTAGCATCAAATTACAATTAAAAATTAAGATTTAAAAGACCAAATTTGAAGTCTGTTAACCAAAACAAGAACTAAAGTTTCTTACAGTACGAATGAAGGAATTACAGCAGGGGTTGGCAACCTTTAAGAGTAAAAGAGTCATTTGGTCTCGTTTTCTACTGATCAAGACCCAGAAGGAGCCGTATCTTCACCTTTTACCTTTAGTAGAAGCCGAAAAATGTAGCTCGTTACTTAATTATTAGCTGAACTCAAAATTAGCATAAAATTTTCTCAATAAATTAAATCAACCAAAAATGTTAGCAAAATGCTAAAAGAAAAGCTAAACTCTAAATTAGCATTAAAACTTCAGTAGATAACAAATTAGCTAAAAAATGCTAGCATATATTGCTAAAGTATTAGCTAAACTCAAAATTATATAAAAAAAAAAATTTAACTCAGTAGATCCCAAATTAGCCAAAAAGCTAATTTGCTAATTACTAGCTGAACAAAATAGCCTGAAATTCCTCAGTCAACTAAATTAGTCAAAAATGTTAGCATGTTGCTAAAATAGAAGCTAAACTCTAAATTAGCATTAAAACTTCAGTAGATAACAAATTAGCTAATAAAAGGCTAGCATATATTGCTAAAATATTAGCTAAACTCCAAATTATCAAAAAAAATTTTAACTCAGTAGAGGCCAAATTAGCCAAAAAAGCTAGCTTGCTAATTACTAGCTGAACTCCAAAATAGCATCAAATTCCTCAGTCAACTGAATTAGTCAAAAAAGTTAGCATGTTGCTAAAATAGAAGCTAAATTCTAAACTCCATCAAAAAAACTTCAGTAGATAACAAATTAGCTAAAAAATGCTAGCATATATTGCTAAATTATTCGCTAAACTCCAAATTATAAAAAAAACTCAGTAGAGCCCAAATTAGCCAAAAAAGATAGCTTGCTAATTACTAGCTGAACTCCAAAATAGCCTCAAATTGCTCAGTCAACTGAATTAGTCAAAAATGTTAGCATGTTGCTAAAATAGAAGCTAAATTCTAGATTCTATAAAAAAAAACTTCAGTAGATAACAAATTAGCAGAAAACATCAGGATATTTTTAAAACATTAGCTGAACTCCAAATTAGCATAAAGCCTCCAGTGGACAAAAAACTAGCAAAAACGTTAGCATGTTGCTAAAATAGAAGCTAAACTCTAAATTTTTTGAATATTACTGTTTTTTTTTTTATTTTTCTTCATTCAAAGAGCCACCATGGAGAGATAAACCACCAGTTTCAGACCCCTGGATTACAGGATCAGGAAACTTGATGACCAAGATGGTAGATAATGTCCACACCAAGGGCAGCTACCATGGGCCTAAAACTCAGCACCCCCTCCACTCACCACCAAATTCACGCATGCCCTCCAGCAAGGTGATAAACCCCCCCCTCTGTCATTACCACCCAGAATTTGCCCTCGTATCCACCCACGTCTCCTATCAGGGCACCAGTGGCCTAATGGAAGCAGAAGGGCGTGAAGGGGAGCGAGGGATGGTCAATCCTCAGCTGATGAGGAGCCCACGACAAAAGTGACCAAGAAGGAAGAGTGTCCGCCGCGCTCGTTCGTCACATTTTTGCTGGACGGGGGTCCCGCGGCGCTCTGGAGGACTTAAGGCACTAAAGAACCCAAAGTAGAAGTTCTCATCAAGCTTCAGTTTTTTTGACTGAAACTAAAACTGAAGTGATTTCTGACATTAAAGAGTGACGTAAAAACCGCCAACACATTTTTTACGATCAATGGTGAAAATTGATCGATTTCATCATCGACTGTCAGCTCTCAATTACAAAAAAACAAAAGTCACATAAAACCAAAACAACGAAGCTCCAAATGTTATTCTATTGTGATAAATTCCAAACTTTATTTAAAATTTTAGAATATATATAAATTCCAGGACCGTTTCCAGACCAGAGGAGTCAAGTTAAGTAGAAGAAAATCAATTTTCAAGATATTTCAGAGATTTAATCATAACATGAATCTAAAGGCACAATAGATGATGTTTAGATGAAATAAATTCTTGACATAAGTTTTTTTTATCAATAAAATTGTCTCAAAAGTGTCACTTCTTTTTAATATATATTTCAATAAAGTTTTGATCATTAAAAAATATGGAAAAGAGATAAAAAATACATGGAGTTATTGATTCACTAAATCAAAGTATGAATAGGGTCTCAACAGTAGTGCTCCATAGCAGATGTCATTTCTAATTAAAAGCTTTTACGTACATTTTTTGTAACTAATATCATAGATAATCACAGTCTCATAATTACATTAACAAAATATCAAATATTATACGTTATATTTGTTATATAATCGCAAAAATATAGAGTTAATAAATATGATATTATAAGAGATATTTCTCAATATTTGTGGTGTTTGTTTTTTTTTTTTTATTTCCCTAGCCTAACAGCTTTAATGACATAGAAGCAACATTGACATATTTTTGTTATTAGACAATTTTATCTTTTTTATCTCAAAGTAGACCTTTAGATCATTATCAATTAAATGTAAATCCAGGGTGATTACTCAGTTCTTTTTATCATTATTTGTGCAATTGATTAACGCTTTTTTATCTTTCTTTATCTATTCCAAAACTTGAACTACATTTATAATAAAACATTTAATATTTTCTTTTGTTTTCTTTAGATTCAATTATAAATTTTCTTGTAAAAAACACATTTACTGGTCAAGTTGTTTCTATTTTGAAATTATCCAATGGAAATTTTTGAGATTCTTTAATATTTTGGATTTTTTAAAGATGTTTAGGGGGACTTAACAGTAAATATATATCTATATATATAATATATCAATTTATTTCTATTTTTCATAAGTACAGATCAATCAATTATCATTTTCTTGAAATTGACTTTGGATCAATCAGAATCTCTGGTCTCTTTCTGATATAATTCCGAGAACACAGTGACATGAATTTGCATAACTTTCTTTCCAGACTTTCGCCGTTTGTGATCATTTTGTACGTCAGCTCTTCTAATGTGGAATCTAACGTGATTTTCATTGGAAGCCATAGTAGTTGCCTTGAACATGCAAAGTTTCTTGAGGTCCTATGCTTTCGAAAAGTAAAAGAAAAAACTTTTTGTGGAAAAATCAATACGTATAACTATGTCATTACCAAATAAGTGGATCAAACAATACACTTTACACTTTAAAAATGATCTGTTATTGATTGAAAAATCAGCATTCGAGTCTAAAGTCTTGCAGTTGTTGCTTTTCGGTGTATAACTTTACTTAAAGAAAGAACTTTATGAAAAATAAAGACCAAGTTCTGCCCGAACAAACATAGTAAGGCATTAAACCACGCTGACCCTTTCTTATAGCCTTATCTCTACCGACCGGAGCTCGTCGCCGACAGCTCTAACCCAACCACTCCTGTGTCTTGAGAACAATAAATATCCTCTAAAAGCTTTGGCCTACAACTACGACTCGTCCACACAAAACAACCGCATCTCCCTAATGGAAAATACTGCCTGACCCGGTCCACTCATGTGGTCAATGCAGCCGGTAATGGTAGCGCTCTGCCTCCTGGCAAAAACCGATGATGAATGGATTGGTGCTGGGTCAGGACTTTCACCGGCGTCGGGCTCTTCCGGGCTCCAGTTCACTGCTTTGTTTGCATACAAAGGCTGAGGAGCGAGTTTTATCTTCCAGGACGTATGTAGAACACGGAGGAGTGGTTTTAGAAACACTGTGGTGATGAAGAAAAGTCTCTGAATAAAGTTTAGGAAAAATAGAATTATTGTCAAAGAATATCACCCTGAAACACTTTTTTAGTTTTATCTAAAATCAGAGGGTTAACTAACTTAGTACTTGTATGTAAATGAACATTATAAGAATAAAATAAAACAAATATACCAGAATTTTGTAAAAAGCAAACAAAAAAATCATGATCTATTCTTCAAAGAAAATGTCCATGAAAGGTAAAATATTTAAAATAATATATTTTATATAAAAATATAATTTCACAGACAAAATACATTAAATATTTTGCTGAAATGGGCAAGCTTTAGGCTAATCTGGAGTTGAGCTAATGTTTTGAAAAAATCCTGATGTTTTCTGCTAATTTGTTATCCACTGAAGTTTTTTTTGATAGAATCTAGAATTTTGCTTCTATTTTAGCAACATGCTAACATTTTTGACTAATTTAGTTGACTGAAGAATTTGAGGCTATGTTCGAGTTCAGCTAGTAATTAGCAAGCTAGCTTTTTTTGGCTAATTAGGCCTCTCCTGAGTTTTTTTTATATATATAATTTGGAGTTTAGCTAATATTTTAGCAATTTATGCTAGCATTTTTTTTTAGCTAATTTGTTATCTACTGAAGTTTTAATGCTAATTTAGAGCTTAGATTTTCTTTTAGCCACATGCTAACATTTTTGGTTGATTTAGTTTATTGATGAATTTTATGCTAATTTTGAGTTCAGCTAATAGTTAAGTAACGAGCTAGATTTTTCGCTAATTTGGCTTCTACTAAAGGTAAAAGGTAAAGCTACGGCTCCTACTGGGTCTTGATCAGTAGAAAATGAGACCAAATGGCTCTTTTACTGTTAAAGGTTGCCGACCCCTGCACTAGGTCACCCAAACAAATGATTTAAATGTTAGCAAACATGCTATGTTTCTGATTGACTCGTCTCCTTAGATTTAGCTTGTCTGGTCATTAATGTACAAATGACACAAATGGTTCTTGTAAATCATAAAAAGAAAGTTATGCTGTTTTAGGATGTGATAAAAACTCACTCTATGCTAGCGTTTGTTTTACTAGCTGTGCTAGCTTAGAATTTTGACAGAAGAATCTAGAAAATAAGTCAAATGTTTGCTAAGAACCAAAACTTTGAGCTAAATCAGGCTTATGCATCAAGAACCGGTAGAATTAGGATCAAAATATGAGAAAAACATTAAACTTTGATCAATGTCAAACATAAACATGATAATCTGAAACTGTGACCTTTGAAAAATGCTAATGATTGTTGGCTGACCTGGAGACAGCTATGGAGGACTTCCAAATGTAACCAGAGTAGATCATTACAGTATGGTCTTTACTGTATAGTTTGAGTTGGTAAAAAGTAAAAAAAAAAATGCTGAGTTAAAAAACTACATTTTTTGCTCAAAATCCCTCTTTACCAATGAAAGATAACAATATACATACAGTATACATATACATACATACATATTCAAACAGTGTTTCCCCACGTACTCCCATTTCTTTATTAGCGGTTTTGCGGTCTCCATGCCCCTACATGGAGAAATGGCATCAGCTGACTCACTGGACAGGATTATATATATGTATATCTTACTTTTTTGGAATTCAAATTGTGAAAACACAAGAATGTCTTTTTTAATTTTCAAATCAAAGTAAATAAAAAGATATTTAATAAGTAAATCTAAACATTTTGGGTTTTTTGCACATTTACTACTAAAAAAGTATTATTGTTTCTAATTCTACCTACTTGGATTAATGATGTAATAGTCAGTATGAGTGTTGATGACAGAAACTATTGAGATAAACAACATAAGAAACCTGTAGTTTATAATTTTTCAACAAAACGTCAGATTTAGAGAATCCTCATTCTTCACTTTGGATTATAAAGACAAAAATCACTTGAAATGATCACTTCCAGGAAGATTTTGCTTCGATTGTTTCACCCGTAGATAAGATTATTCTGAAAGAAGCTGCAGCTTTAAATCATACAGTCAGGCTTCAAAGCTCTGATCAGCATTCATAGTATTCTGGCTCGTTGTTTCTTGGGGGCAGACTGAAATAAACTTTGCTCACGCTGATGAAAATGACCTACATTTGCTCCGTCTCGCCTTGTTGGGCTCTAATAAGATCACGGTCCCGTTTGCAGCCTCGCCCTCGCCAAGAGGGGCTGAAGGCGGCGAGGTTTCTGCTGCAGAGATGACCACCTGGACGGAAACACAAAACTAAACTTTGGTTTAGAGTCAGAAACCAAATCCGGGTTTATTTAACTGATCGACGACGGCCTCAATGGGGCTTAGAGCCAAACCGTCCAATGAGATCACAAGGACGGTTACTGCAGGGCGACAAGATCACATTCCCATCGCATAACATTCACCATGTAGACAAAAATGGATCTAAAAAAGGGGCTCAGTGGACGGTTAGATGGGCGACTGGTGCGTTACAGAAGAAGAGCGCACCACGTTCTCTTCCGAAGGCAGCGGTGACAGAAATGAGACGTGACCGCGCCAGGGGCTTGAGATGAAGCGGCGCGCGCAGAGGAACGCCGCCGAACCTCGGAAGGACGGGCTTTGGAGGAAGTTGGAGGGCTCCTGACACACACGGAGCGCGCAGACGAGCTGGAGGGCCTCCAAGTGGAGTCAGAGTGGATTTGGGAAGTTTCAAGAGGCTGCGGATTCATGCGGCTGACATGAAGATTATCCAGAGTAAATAAACCAGGAGGAGAGCGCTCTGTTATTAGACAATGTCTCCAAAATCATCCTTTCATCCATAAATATTTGCTACAGTTTGATTGGACGAATCAAATCCAAGCATTTATGAATACTTTCAGAAAGATTAAAGCAATGAGTTTGACCAGTTCGATGATTTTTTTTAAATAATCTTGGTACCTCACATAATGGGTTTCCATTGGTTTGTACATTGTCTATACCAGAGGTGTCAAACTCAATCGCACACAAGGGGCCAAAATCCAAAAGACGTCTTAGGTTGCAGGGCAAACAGGATAAACATTTATTGAACACTCTAAAAGTACATTTTTAAAACTTTAAAACCGTAACTTTTTAATATAATTATGAACTAGATATATAGCATTACCTGTGATAAAGCTAGTGTGAATGATGTAAGCTGAATTTGGCTGCTGAAGATGCTGAAATTGATTGTTGAAAACGCTGAAGCTGATAACCAGATAAAATATTAGCTAAATGCCACCTTAGCCTAAAAAACAAAACAAACAAAAAAATAGATTAGCCAAAACAGCATGTGGCTGAAAAAAGCTAAACTTCAAAACAGCCTAAAAAACAAACAAAAAAGCCTAAATTAGCCAAATCAGCTAGCTTGTAAATATTAGCCTAAGTCCAAAACAGCCTTAAACTTTAAAAAAGTCTAAATTAGCCAAAATAGCTAGTATGTCGCTGAAAAAGCTAAACTCCAAAACAGCCTAAAAAACTGAAAAAGGCCTAAATTAGCCAAAACAGCTAACATGTAAACATTAGCCTAACTCCAAAACAGCCGAAAAACTTTAAAACAGCCTAAATTAACCAAAATAGCTAGCATGTAGCTGAAATATTAGCCAAACTCCAAAATAGCCTAAAAAAACTGAAAAAAGCCTAAATTAGCCAAAACAGCTAGCATGTAAATAAATTATTAGCTAAACACCAAATAGCCTAAACAGTTTTAGTAAATATCAAAATACTCTAAAAAGCTAGCAGAATGCCAATTCTTAAAACTTTAAAACCGTAACTTTTTAACATAATTATGAATAATAAAAAATGCAGGAATATTATTTAAGAATAAATCAACTTAAACCTCAAATAACTTTCATCATTTTACTCTACGTAAAAATGTATTTTGTCAAAATTATAGAAGTTAAAAATAAGAACAAGATAACACCAGGTCATCAATAATAATAAAATAAAATGATCTGGAGGGCCGGATGGAATTACCCAGCGGCCAGACCATGATACATTTGGTCTATACCCAACAAACATTTAAATTTGACCCTCTGAGTGAAATATTAATCAAGCAAAAGGCTAAAAAGTTTGGGTTCTCCATTTGTTTACTTTCAGTTTGTCAACATTAGTCAGGTGACTGCCGGACAACCATGTTGCGTTTTTTTGTGTAGTTTGGCCAGGAGTGAGAGTTATACTCAGTAATAACTTCCAGGTGATTTGAAAAAAATTAAAATGGGCTCATTTATATGTTATTTTATCACTAAAAACCCTCTAGCGGTTGTTTTCCACTAACAACCTCTAGAGGGCATTGTAGGTGTCTGTATCAGTATTTGATAGACTGTAATAATAGACAATCCATTATTACTGGACACAGTGAGGTGTCGACGTCATACAATATTGCCTTACCTCCGGCCCTCGTGAAATCAGGCCAAATCCGTCACCGTGGCTTCCTGATACGTACACCGCCATTTTAACTAACCCGTTGACAGTGATTGGTTTACAACCTTGATATTTTGTGTGGTCTTCCTGCCCGATACAGGCTTGACCATTTTTCATCCACTCGTAGAGCAGTTGTTGCCTAAGGTACTACGTAGCTCCTGTGCAACAAGTCCAGTCTTGTCATTCGCCAGTGGAAATATTACAAGGTGGTGGAGTTTGAGGAAGACAGAAGATGGTTAAGGTTATGAGGCATAGTTTCACCCCTATAGACTCCCAAGGTGTGGTGCAGAGAGAACATGTTCTTATAGCCGAGCATTTGATCTAAATCATACATCACCAAGTGCAAACCGTTGGATGTTGTGGTGTAAATCCTCTCCTCCACCTCTGGACTCAGTGGATACATACTCTCTAGAACAGGGATAGGCCACTCAAGGTGTCAAGTCAACTTTCCAGATATCCAATCATCACTGATTACCTGGTTCAGGTGTGTCCAGACAATCAGAACATGCCAGAGGAGGGTATGTTGGAAAACATATGGCCCTCGAGGCCTGGAGTTGGAATGTAGTGTTTCATCCAACAATCTGAACAATCTGATTGTCTGAGTCTACTCGGTCAAGTGTGAAGTTTGGTAGAGGAAGTATTATGGTGTGTGGTTATTTTGAAGGAACGAAGGCTTGAACTTTTAAATGCTTCAGGATACCAGGAGGGTTTGGGACAATTCCAAGAACCCAACTGTGTAGTACACATGTAGTACCCAATCCAAACCCCTTAATTTAGAGAACAACCCAACCTTGGATTTGAACCCATGAACGGTCTCAGGATGAACACTCTATATCCCTCATTTTAGCTTTTGTTGTTCCGTGTTTAAGATCCATAAAGACATGGATGAACTGGTTTGGTGAGGAAGACAGAGCCTCTGGAAGGGTTATTTCTAATCGTTTTGTCTTTCAACGCAGAATAACGTTGGATTTTATAAACTAGACAAGTGGAATGCGCAACTGTCACAGGAAGTAATAAATCTTCAAAGTAAAGTGTTGCCAAGGTTTGGATTTTCAAAGTAAAACTATGTGGCGTTTTTTGTAGATTAAAAAATTAGAAAACTTTGCCTCTTGGTTATTATTCGTCTTCAAAAACTTTTTGAGTTTGAGACCAGTTTGTCCATCAATGCTGAAAATATCTCATCTTTTTATCCCCAAAAATTGGTTGTTTCAGACAAAGAGAAGAAGGGAAAAAATGGCGTCAACCTTGGATCTACTTGAAATATGATGCATCGTGACACTTCAATGTTATTTTGAAAGCATTGTTTTGTGTTTGATTTAAAAAAAACACTACAAAAGTGAAATAATAAACTCAAGGATACTAAAATGTGCGATCTGAGGAGGTTATCTCCTTGTGGGATCAAATTCAGAGTGTGTAATATTTGAAATATGCTGAAACAGTAAAGTGTAGAGATGAGGCATCTTGTCCGTCCTTGTTGCTAGGCGCTGGCGGCGTCGCCAGGACACGTCGATTGGTTTCAATGTTTGGTCCGCAGGTGGAAGCAGCCACCGTGATAACGCACGCCACATGTGTGCGGCCATTTCTCCGCCCGTCTTGGCTCCCGCTCTGCGGCTGCCTGCTAGCTGCAGCTGCCAGAGCGGCGGAAGCGGTCGCTTTGACAAAGGACACCAGTTCCCCTGGGTGTCGGCGGGGCTGGAACCGGGACGCCCGGAACGTGCTGGAAGTGTCACTGTTTGCATTTGTTTCTGCTTGCAAAAAAAAACAAAAAAAAAGTGTCCTTGTGTGTTCGGGAGGCCACGGGGGAGGAGGGAACCACCTGCAACATGTATGGATGAGGAGGAGGGGGATAAATGACAGATGCATCACGAAACCTTTTGTAGAGATCAGGAACACGTGTTGGTGCACACATGGGAACGAGGAGCAGCAACAACACGGATTTAGGGATTTAATGAAACGAAAGAGTGAAGGAAAATCCAGGACTGAGGGATTAAATCTAGAATATGCCATTTTAAAAATAGAATGGAGAAAAAAAGGAAAATTTGATGCAGTTTGGTGAGGAAACGGGTGATGCAGAGCAGCTCCACCAGGGGGCAGTGGAACATTTTGTTCTTCCTCTTTATTTCATTTCATTTTATTCGACCATTTTATTCATTTATTTTATTTATGTTATTTGTTTATTTCATTTGTCGCTTTATTTATTTGTTTCATTTAGGGCTCTGATTTCATTTTGTTGATTTTATTTCATTTCATATTTACATTTAATTTAATTTAATTCTTTAATTTATTTACCATTCATCCATTTAATTTGATTCTTCTATTTTTTATTTTCATTCTTATAATTTGTTTATCTTATTTAATTCAAGTATC
>NC_050513.1:19358967-19363788 GCF_002922805.2 Oryzias melastigma
CAGAACCGATCACTAAAACCTCTGTTTTGTCCTGGTTGAGCTGTAAAAAATTTAAATTTAATTACATACTTTGAGTTCATTTTATTTATTTACATTCTTCCATTTCATTTTTTTAAATTTATGTCATTCATTATTTCTTTCAATTCATTCTGTTCTTCCATTTTCTTAATTTAATGCCATTACTTCATTTAATTACTTTAATTTATTCCATTCTTATACTTCACTAATTTTATTTCTGTCACCCATTTATTTCATTTGATCATTGGTGTGATTTTTTTTCATCAATTTTATTTTATGTATTTCATTTTCCCATTTTATGTAATTTATTTCCATTCTTCAATTTTGTTTGTCATTCGTTCATTTTATTTTATTCAATTAAGTCAATAATGTATGCACAGCTGTGCCATATTATTACGCTGATTCGACCATAATATTATTGCTCAGGTGTGTTATAGTATGCTGATAAGACCCCATGATTATTGCACAGGTGTGCCATATCAAGATGGTGGTTAGAGTAATTTTTCACAGTTGTGCCATATAAAGATGGTGAGTAGAGTGATTATTGCACAGGTGTGCGGTATCAAGATGATAATTAGAGTGATTATTGTGCAGGTGTGCCATATCAATATGGTGATTACAGTGAATTTTGCGCAGGTGTGCCATATGAATATGGTGATTAGAATTTGATTTCACAGGTGTGCCATATCATGCTGATGAGACCCCGTGATTATTGCACAGGTGTGCGGTATCAAGATGATGATTAGTGATTATTGCGCAGGTGTGCGGTATCAAGATGATGATTAGTAATTATTGTGCAGGTGTGCCATATCAATATGGTGATTAGAGGGAATTCTGCCCAGGTGTGCCATATCAATATGGTGATTAGAATATGATTAATTCACAGGTGTGCCATATCATGCTGATGAGACCCCGTGATTATTGCACAGGTGTGCCATATAAAGATGGTGATTAGAGTGATTATTGTACAGGTGTGCCATATTAATATGCTGATTCGACCATATTATTATTGCACAGACGTGTTACAATATGCTGATGAGACCCCATGATCATTTCACAGGTGTGCCACATCAACATGGTGATTAGAGTGTTATTAATGCACAGGTGTGCCATATCAAAATGCTGATGAGACCGCATGGTTAGTGCACAGGTGTGTCTATGACCTGTCGCCTGCAGCATGCCCATAGACAAATGTGCATGATAATTTCCTCTACTATGACTATGGACTATGACTGATATGTTTTGTGTCCCATTTTTCGCTCTTAGACGGCTCCTATCCACCTGTAAAAGGAATGTTGACTAGACAGTGTCCAGTGCATGTTCACCAGCAAGAGTGTGGCGTAAAAACAGCATCACCTGTATGTTATAAGTTTGTGTAGCTTCCATTATTCTTACAAATACATTTACCACACATGTGAAAATGGTACATTTAATTTTTTACGACATCAGTTGAGGCCTGTAGAGCCACCAAGACACACCTGTGCTACACTTACGATGTTTCTGCTCCTCTATGACCTTCCACGGGCTCGTATAGGTCAGTGACCATGTGACTAAGGTTTAGGACCATGTGATTGGCTGCTATTTGAACAACAGTTTTGGTATAGAACAACCAAAAGTAGATCAGTGAACTCAGACAGACTCATTATTCGTGTTGTAGTTAACAAACAGAGTCAGCTGGGAGTCACTCTGACTCTTCAGAGCTGCCGTTATTTTCTATTTTTTTCGTTCCTTCAAAGCAGATTGGGACTAAAATGGTAGAGCGAAGCTGCTTACTCACGTTGGCGTGACTCGTGGCCTTGGCGGCGTACATGAAGCCGCTCCTACTTGAGCCTGATGCGTGGCCGACTTCCATGAGTCGCAGGGATTTGGAAAAGGGAAAACGGCGACGACTTTTCATTTTCCTTCCTCTGCCCTCCAGTGAAGAACCAACCGTTTGCATGTTTGAATACTAGTGGAAAAAAATAACCGGGAGTCAAAACAGGATAGTTTTTAACCAAATTTATGGGTATTAAAGCTGCAAGTCTTCTTTCTGGGTTATTTTTGCATCTTTAGGGAATTCTTTTAGACATGAAGCAGTCAGACATGAAGAACTGGGAAAAAACCTGCAGCTCCGTCAGTTTAATTACGACCCATCCATATTTAATCATCTGAAATGAGTCCCGTGTGGTTTCTCTGTGAATTAATCAACCAAAGAAGAGACAAAAAAGATGTGAGGAAGAGAAATCAGATGAATCCAGATGTATACAGTCACCTGGTTGACCCGATGGAGGGAAGCGCTCTGAAATCGGTGGACGCCTGGACTGGGAATCGCCACAAGACCGAGACACTCATCTGAAGACTGGTAGCTCCCTCTAGTGGACGGGACTCGCTACAACCTGAAGTGAGGTCATTCTGTGCAGAAATAAAAGGAGAAAAATAATTTACAGAAACACAATGCTAACACAAACAAAAACACAGTCGGACAGTCCAATAGAAAAAAGGAATAACAACAGGAAGACAACAGAAACACAAGAGTAACACAACATCAGAATACATGAAGGGATAACAACAAAAACACAACAAAGACACAAGGGTAATACAAGATCAGATTATGAAACAGAAATTATGGAATAACAACAAAAACACAACAAAGACACAAGGGTAAACGAAATCAGATTATGATACAAAAAATTGAAGGAATAACAACAAAAACACAACAAAGACACAATGGTAACACGACACAAGAATACGAAACATATACAAAGAAATAGCAACAGAAACAAAACAAAGATAGAAGAGTAACACAACAACAGAGTACATTACAAACATTAGGAAAAACCAAAAGAAACACAACATAAACACAAGGGTAACGCAACACTGAAATACAATACAAGAGGAGCACAACACCTTGTGATACAATGATGGAATAACAACAGAAACACAACAAAGACACAATGGTAACACAATACAAGAATACTATACAAACATGAAGAAAAAACAACTGGAACACAACAAGGGTAACACAACACCACTAAGGCATAACAACATTAACACAACGGAATTATGGGAGAAGCACAACTTATGAACAACATTAGAACAAAGACACAACACAAGAACAAATCATTGACAGGAACCCAAAAACATACAACAACACAAGAGGAACGCAACAAAGAAAAAGTACAACAGGAAAAAGTTACAAAGACAACATGAACACAACACCAACACAACTAAAGCATGCTGTGTTCCTGTTGTGTCCTTGGATTGTTTCCACTCATATGAGCGCCTTGTTCCTGTGTTGTGTTTTTGTCGTTCTGGTGTTGTGTTTCTGGCTTGTTCCAGTTTGTGTTCCTGTGTGCTTGATTCTGATGTTGTGTTAGTCGTTGTGTTTGGACAGTTGGACTTCATGTTTTTTTATGATTTTATTGAGTTTTTTTTATTTATTCCTGAGCCGTTTTGGTTTCTTTTGCCTGCAGAGTTTTATTTGACACCATCATATTTGCATGCAGAGGCAAACAAAGAGGTAAAACGCCGCTTTTGGTGGCGCCGCGCGCTCTCAAAGAGAGCAGCGAACCTTGAAGGAAAGCGGCGGCAGGAGTTTACGGCAGCAGGAATATCAAACCGACTCACAGGACCCGTCGGCTTCAGTCGGTCTCCGGCGCTGGTGATGGGGGGGGGGCTCTGCGGCCTCATCCCCCAAAAGTCATTTTTAGTTAAAAAAAAGATTTGTTTTCTAATAAAATACGTAAATCAAGAAATATGCCTCCAAAATAAAAAAAAGATTTTGACTTCTTGTTTTACTTTTGGTCATTTTCAGATATACCGTCATGGTATCAGTCTATAAAGAGGTTGTTCCTTTGAAAAAGACAAAAAAAACTCCACTTCCACGTCTCCTTTGGGAAGATATCGTAGACACGATCTCCCTCTGATCTGTGCAGAAGACGTCAAAATGTCAAACGTGCAGCCAGGTACCTGACGAGTGCTCAGGAACAAACTGCGAGCTGCTGCCGGAGGTGACTGACGGGTGAAAGCGGAGAGAGTAAGTGCTGCCCTCGAGGACTTCATGAAACAAGTATCTCTCTTTGGCACCTGGTGCATTCTGGGATAAATGCCAGGCACCACGACAAAATGAAAGCCTTTTGCCGTCCGTCAGGATGATTAGCTCGTCTCTGGTGAGTCAGCGTCTAAGAGAAAGGTCAATCTGCTCTGTTTTATGGAACATTACGCCTAAACGTCTTTAATTATTTCATGATTGACAAAAAAATATCAGACTTAGCGAAATAAACTTGAACTAAACAAATAAAACTTGAACAATTAGCTTGTTTTATGGACGACCACAGAAATGTGTCAAATTGAAATAGTTTCTCTCGATATAAAGACACTAAATATGTTTCTATAGCCATAAACAATGTTGTGGTATCACACACACAACTTGTTCCAGCACGAAACAACAGTTTATGGTCCTGAAACAGTATCTCAATCTGATTTCGACCAATTTCCATTTTGAAAAGGAGTTGTAACACAATCCAATAGCGGTTCAACAAGTAACCAATAGGAGTCTTGATACTATCTATCCATCAATTTTCCAAATCCCTTCAATCTCTTTCTGGGTCACAGAGTTGCTGGAGCCTATCCTAGTATTGTAAAAGGCAAAAGTTTGGTGGTGATTCACAATTTATTGAGAAAGCTTTAGGGCCCAGTTTGGAGTTTTTGGAGGTTTTCAGAACTGGCAGGAAATAATAACCAGCAAAAGGGGTAGAACAACCTGGTTTTATACTTATGGAACTGTGGGTAGGAATCTTGCTACAGGTGAGAGGGAGGTAGCAG
>NC_050513.1:19364339-19375420 GCF_002922805.2 Oryzias melastigma
TATCCTAGTATTGTAAAAGGCAAAAGTTTGGTGGGGATTCACAATTTATTGAGAAAGCTTTAGGGCCCAGTGTGGAGTTTTTGGAGGTTTTCAGAACTGGCAGGAAATAATAACCAGTAAAAGGTCATCTAAACATCTAGCACTGAGAATAGAACAACCTGGTTTTATACTTATGGAACTGTGGGTAGGGATCTTTCTACAGGTGAGAGGGAGGTAGCAGTAGTAGAGGAGTCGGAATCTCCGCTCACCTCATACAGAGGGAAGGACACACAGGGACAGGATAGGGATCCGGACAGTACACCCCCTTAAGGGACGTCACCAGGCGGACTACAAGTCCAGTCAAGAAGAGAGGAGTGAGATGCTGCCACCAGTCCTGGATCTTGAGGGACCTAAGATCGCCCCTCAGGGCCATATCCCTCCAGTCCAACACAATCTCCCTCAGAGGTTCTAAACGTCCAGACCAGACCGGTACCCTAACCCAGTACTGTTTCCTCTGCACTGTCTTGTAGATGTCAAGGAGTAAGCAGACAGTAAACGCGAGATAGCCAGGTGGGAGGAGCCACAGGTCACTGAGATGAACTAGCTTCACAAAAAATGGGGTAAATCCTTAAGGTGGAAGGCAAGGGGACTGATGACCCTCTTGATCATAAATGAGCCCAGAAAGTGCAGAGACAAATTGAAGGAGTTGTCTTCAGTGGATTATGACAGGATGAAAGCTAAACAAACTGACCAGGTAGATATTAGGAAGCAGAAGAGTGGTGCCTATGTACTGCCACTTTTATTTTCTTTAAAAAGGCCAGACATGTTTTCTTCCAACTGTTTCAATAGCGTTGGACGTGATCCTGCACTGAGGGCATTGCCAGGTCCAGTTCCTCAGATGACAAAAGAGGCGCCTGATAACCTAAAGAAGCCTCAAATGGAGACAAACCAGAAGTAGAGGATACCAGAGAGGGGATGACCAGAATGGTTGATTTGAAAGTCTTGCAGTGCACTGCCAATTCCAGATCTTGATTTATCTGCTTGGACTGTCCATTAGTTTGGGGGTGGTAACCAGAAGTTGCAGTGTTATGAAGAAAGAGCGCCCTACTTGGAAGGTTAACTGCAGAAGTTGGTATTCTGCGTACACTCAAAACCATGTCTTGAAGTTGAGTCACAGCAACTGGACTTCAAATCTTCTTTCTTGAAATGTTTGTACAGGCGGCAACTTCAATACAACTACAATAGAACACCACCTGAATGAACGAGACCTTTCACCGACATACTGAAAACATGTTGAGTGACGAGTTCTGGAGTCTTCTTAGCAGTAGGGAGTTTAGGCAAAGTGGGCTGCTTCAGAAATTGATCCACAGTGGTAAGATTGTGGTAGGCCAGTAACAAAGTCCAATGTCACGTTCAGGGAACAGGCGGAAAAGATAGTTTTTCCTTAAGCGCAAATTTGACAGGCAAAAACAAGTGCCTTAGTCTCTTTGCCCATGTCAGGCAACCAGAAGTAGCTCATTCTCTCTTATGGGATCCAGATGACCCGACCCTTACATTGACGAGTTATCCGTCACATGAAAAAGGTGGACAAGGTGGACAGGACTTCATGTTTGTCATTGGACACCAGTGACGATCAAAAATCAAAGAAAAAAAAAGTTCAGCGCACTGTCTTGTGGGGTCCAGATGACCCCACTTTTAATGTAAACAAGTCTAGGAGAGCGGAAGGGTTACGGAAGGTCATAATCCGGCTGATACCCGGGAGCAGTGGATCTATTCCGGCACTTCAGACAGGGACTGTTGGACCTGTTGGGACCCGCAATGTTAGGAACAAAGACAGGGTTGGGAGGTCCATTATCTGGGTCAGGCTGAATGTGTTGGGCCTTCTGGAGACTTTCAATCTCCCAGGTCACTGGAGCAACAACTTGAGCCAATGGAATAATGGTAACTGTCGTATACTTGTATAACACTTTTCTACCTGTGTCATCCATTTCTGATAATGGACATCTGGTCGGGCATTATTCCTTACTTGTATCATTTTTGTTGATATTCATGACAATTGTACTTCTTGTGACTTTGTTCTCTAGTATGTTGTTTCAGTGACTATTGAGTGTTTTTTCTTTGTTAACAGAAGTGTCACAATTAATGTTTGCACGGATATAAAAACCATGTCAAAATTCAAATCCCATTCAGATGTTCTCAAAAATAAAAGTTTATGTAAAAAAAAAACAAAAAAACTTACTGTTGATTATATTTCCATTTTCATGTATTTTAAGGGTGTATGATACTCTTATTTTGATATTTTAGGAAGTAGTTTCCAACTTCTTCACATTTATTATTTTTTTGAATCTATGCCTTCTATTTCTATGTGATCATTTTTTTTCTCAGAATCTACTAAAGGCTGGAAACATTGCCTTACCGAGCTGAAAATGAATTTCACTTCCCGGTTTTCTCATATGCATCTAAATGAAACCGCACACACCTGAGGGGGTCTGCATTGGAAATGATCGCAGATGTTCGTGCTGTCAAGCATTTTTAAATATTTGTATCCATTTTTTTATAATAGCAGTGAAAGAGATAATTTGTTTGCAATGCTTAGCTGGCAGTAAAACTCAAGTCGCACTTCCATGTAGTTGTCTTTGTAGATATGTTGAAAGTGGAAAAAAATATATATATATTTGTCAACGCTTTCTATTTTGGTAAATAAGTTGTTAAAAAAATCAAAATGAACTAAATGTATTAAAATATATAGTTGCTTTTCTTTGTGGTTTACTAGAGCATCTTTTGGTTAGTCTGGAAAATGAAGCTCCACCCTCACAACATTTTTCCAGTAATATAATAATGTAAGATAATGAAATGTACATTTTTGAATTAAATCACACAGAATACATTTGATGCTAAAAGTTAAAATAAGGAGAACATTTTTTCCTTGCTCCTGCTAGCTAGTTTTGGCAACGGCTAATCACAATTACTATTTTTCATGTTCAAAAAAAAAACTGAAGCTGAAAAATACAGAAAATATCATCATAGTCAAAAATGGAAGTGATTATTCTCACAAAAAATAAAATCATAACGCGAAACAATTTGACTTTTTTTCAGTTCTTTCCACTTCAAAATCCAAAATGGCTGCTGCTAGCATTAGCACATGGACAAACCATTAATTTTTCTTCTGGTTCCAGTTTATTTGACTTATTTTCCAACCTACACAACTTTTTATTATTTCATTGGAGTTCTGAGATGCAGTTTTTAACCAAACAACGGACGATTAAGTTTTGAATTCGTATTGCTATCAGCTGCTAGCATCAATGCTAAAACAACAGCATGTTTTTTTTAGCAAATCTCTAAAGAAAAATGTAATTTTCAAATGAAAATATTCCAGTCAAGTGAGAACTATTTATAAGAAGTGTATATTTATTCTGTAAATAAGATTTTTTTTTATTGTTTTGGCTTTGAGGTCAAATTATATAGAAGGTGTTTACAGCCGTCAAGAATTCAAAGATAAGCAAAGGCTCCTAACGCAACCCTAAAATTATTTTTAGCAACCCCGTAACTATTAGTTTGGCTTCTAAATTTGAACCTATTGAAGTTGTATGTGACATCGCTATCAATAGGTCGTATCTTCCTGAATTTCTAGAGTGTCAGATTCACTGAGCTACGTGCTAAAAATGTAGTCAGGAGCAGCGCCTGAAGTCAGGTGTTTGATTTTAGAGAGCGCAGCACCTGCTGTCGATCAAACTTCCGACAGAAGTTTGGAACAAATGAGAACATCAGGAAAAGTTCTTTTGGTTTTGTCTCCAGGCGTGATCATTGGCAGGTTCAGTCTGCTCCAGGGTTTGTTTCCTTGGTTAGCTCTTTTTGTTAGCGAAATGTAAAAATAATAACCTAAACTCTGGTGAGAAGCAAACAAGGAAACTTTTGTTTGCTTCAGATCTTGAATCACTTGCTAATGTACTGTATTGTTCAGCAGAGTAAAACAGTCCTACAATGTAGTATAGCAACACTACCCAGAATGCCTAGAGGGGCCAAGAAACTGGCGATATGTCAGGAAGTTTTTCTAGGTGAACTGTGTTGTTCTTCATGTCTTTTATCTGCAATACTCAACCTTTGCGAACGGTGGATCCCAACAGTTAAGTCAAACTTTATTGACAATAACGCTCAACGTTGTTCAGTTGAACAAAACTCACACTTTTTTACCCAGCTCCTGACTACAGTACCCATAATGCTCCTACAATCCATCAAGCGGTGCAACCTAATAATTTATAAAAGTCAAACCAAAACTTTTGACAGACTTTTGTCAGTAAAAGCTAAATATGTCAAGATGGCATCCAACTTTGCGCATGCAACAAGGTAGAATAGCACCTCTAGCGTATTTTGGCTAATACATTCTGAAAAATCATAACACATTTGGCGAGACGCTGACAAATTAAGGGAGATGCTAAAAGATGGTAATCGATTTGCTGGAATATTTATACATTTTAGTGAAGGCTATCACATTTAGTGGAAACTTAACACCCTTTAACACTAGAGCTTTAGCTCCAGTGTTGACATTCTCTGAACTACCAAAACTCTTCGACCTTTTAAGCAATTAACATAACTCCAGCCTTCTGAGAAGCTTACTCCTGATTGGAGATAGAGGTTGCTATACTTGCTATGCTTACTGGCGTCCTCTGGCTACAACATGGTGGCATCCAAATTGTAATAAAAAAAAAAAAAAGTAGCAATGAAATTTCCTCACTTGATTGGAGCTGAAAGTAACCATTTTCTGTTGGTGATGTCATACTCACTTTCTCCAGTCCTCAGATACAGTCAACCATGCTAACACATTTGGCAGGATGCTAACACATTTGATGAGATACTGAGGCATTTGATGGGATTCTAATGGATTTGGAAACATGCTAACATATTTAACGGGATGCCGATGGATTCACTGGTGACTAGACACCATACAGATATCTGTAAATGTGTCATGTGTTTCCCCTGAGCTGATTGCCACTCCTCCCTGATGGGTTACACCTATGTCTTTGGGTTCTTTTTTTCACTCCCCTTCCTGTATATATATGAGTTTCTCCCCTCACTTCCTTGCAGGTTTGTCTTGTCACTTGATGCACCAAATCTTGTCTGAAATTTCAGGTTTAGTGTGGCTTTTAGTTTTTGGACTTTGACTTTAGAGACTAATCCTGTTTTTTCCAGCTTTGTGCTCTTCCTTAGTTTTGGATTCTTATGTTCTTAAAGACACCTTTTTTTTGGAGTTGACTCCTGTCCTGCGATTGTGTCCACACACCAAACCCTGACAAAATGTAATTCAATACCTAGTTCTGACTTATAAAATGTGAAATGTTTACTAGCTCATGCCTGCCACCTATAGTTGGAAGAGATTTGGTGTGAAATGCTGAAGCGGGGCAAATCTGGCTAACTGAAAACAAAACGGAAACAGTTTGATTTATTATTAGCGTCTTTGCAATGGCGGATATGGATTAGCATCATAGCAGGAGAGTGGCCTTGGGTTCATCTTTATTTAAAAAACAAACAATACGCCGCCAGGTATGTTGTCATGACTCTAGATCCACCAGATAAAACAAATCCATACATCATTACCAAATCAAAGTCTGATTGGTTGAAGAACAAACCTGATGTAGTCAATGGCCACATGGTTTGTAAGTAGAACCCAAAAATGGTCATAGAAACTTGAGTAGCTACGCATGAACGCAACACTGTTGACCACAGAAGTCCAAAATCTTGTTTACATCGACTTTTCTTGAAAGTGGATTGGCGTGAAATGTGGTAGCGGTGCAAATCTTACGAATTGGGCACGAAACAGAAACGGTTCAGTTTATTGCTAGCGTCATTGCAATGATGGGTATGGCTTTCGATCTTGTCAAGAAGGTGGCCTTGGTTATCTTTATTTGAAAAACAAACGCAGACATTAACAGGTATGTCGCCGTGTCTAGATTTACCAGATAAACCAAATCCATCAACACATTCCCATTCCCAAGTCGTCACATATTGATGTTTGGTGAAGGACCCCTCCATGTCACTTTTTGATCTTTTCCGTGTCCACAAC
The DNA here is from genome assembly GCF_002922805.2 of Oryzias melastigma. Classification (NCBI taxonomy): domain Eukaryota; kingdom Metazoa; phylum Chordata; class Actinopteri; order Beloniformes; family Adrianichthyidae; genus Oryzias; species Oryzias melastigma. The sequence goes on from NC_050513.1 coordinate 19,370,377, forward strand.
TCGTTGTTTTTTGACTTGCTGGCTGTTCTTAGAATCAAGGTTCAGCGGTACCGGATGCAGTACGACACATAGACAGCTTCTCAGGACGAGAACGATACCTTGACCCTAACATGGCACCACATGCCCTACCAGATTTCATACCAGACCTGACCTGGTACCAGATCCAGTACCTCACGCGGAATGATCCTCAGGACGCGGCCGGTACTCTGTACTGGTATCCTAACCTTAACCCTAACCCGTGATACAAGATGTGGTATTGGACCCGACCTGGTACCGAACCTGACGGAAACTGGGCCTGGACATGGTACATGATACGAAACCGGTACCAGCTGGCCTTGTGGAAGAGTGTCCGCCCTGAGATTAGAAGGTTGTGGATTCAAATCCGGGCTGAGTCATACCAAAGACTGAAAAATGGGACCCAGTGCCTCCATGCTTGAACTTCAGTACTAAGGAGTTGGACTGGGAGGTTAAACCACCAAATGGTTCCTGAGCGCGGTCGTGTCTGCAGCTCACCGCTCCCCCAGGGGAGGGGTCTAATGCAGAGAACAAATTTCACACATCAAGGTGTGTGACTATTAGTGGGACTTTAACTTTAGGTAAGGGTACCAGTACTGGGTTAGAGTACAGGTGCTGGTTTAGGGTACTGGTACTGGGTTATAGTACTGGTTTAGGCTCCGCGTCCCAGTACTGGACCAGTTCCGGTCGGTGTCCCAAAGATTAAGACCCGTGATTTAATCGAAACAGCCAGGACATCAAAAAACGATGCGCTAGGGACGACCAAAATGTCGATTTTTGACGCGGAGGGGTCCTTAACCAAACGTCAGTATGCAACGCCTTGTTAATGAGAATGTATTGAATCCCAAATCAGAGTTCTTGGCTGTTCAAAGTTCATCCGGATTTGGCTGGCAAGGTCCAGTCAATGGTCACACATTTGTGCGTAGAGCATAAAAACCGTAAAAACTTGCGTAGCTACCGTGAAAGCTTAAGTTTTGAGCGCGGAAGCGCGAAACGCGTCTTTCTTTTCATAGACTTTTCATTGGAAGTGATGTCTTGAATGCGTTTTGCCGAGGGTGATGTGAACACAGCTTAAGACAACAAAGAATAATTTGCATTTATTACCAATATTTGTCACCGAAGCAACAGTTGGACCCTGAAGTAAATTGGTGTCAGCCATCCTTCCTCCTCCTCCTCCTGCTGTCTGTATTTCAGTGCAGTGTGTTTTAGTGAAGCAGAAAGCGCAGAAGCTCCTTCACCACATCAGACATTTTCTTCCCTCCAGATTCCCAAACACCTCGTGCAGCTCGCGCGCGCGCGGGCGGGTCGGCGCGTCCATTATCTCATTCGACGCAGGTTTTTCTCCTCAACTCCTGCGACCCGAAAAAGACATCCATCCGCCTCCTCAGCTGAGGTTTTTACCGCTGAATTGACGGACCAGAGGAGGCGGGCGACTTCCAGCCGAACTACCTGTTTGCTTTCCGGGGCGACTGCGGCGGCGGGAACAGACCGCGCGCGTGCGACGTTTCCAGGACGGGTTTGGACCCTTCCGGCCCGTCGCCGCACACCTACTGACCTACTTTGCTGAAGTTGGGCTGAGAAACGGCGTTCCTTCGGGGATGAGCGCTGAGGCGGACGCGGCGGCGAACCCGCACCTCCACTGAGACGCCGGGAAGGAGACGACAACCCAGCCGGAGAGCAGAGGGGTTGAGGCGGACGCCGGTGGAGGTGATGACCGCGTCCCTCCACCTGGACCTCGGGCTGCTGCTGCTGCTGCTGCTGGCCTCCTGGAAGACCCCGGGCTTGGTGGGAGCAAGTGAGTCCTGCTAAAGCCCCAACCATTCATTTATTTATTAAAAAAAAAAATCTTAAAAAATATTTAATAGGGGAAAAAATAGCAAAACTTTGTTTTTTTAGGTTTACAATTCTAATATTATGATTTTCTCGACGCATTTGTGATGCGTTTCTTTATTTTTGGTAATATGTTTTAATAAAAATAATAATTTAGAGTCATTTAGGCTATTTATAGGTCAAAAACAAAATCCATTCCAGAATGTTCTCAATAAAAATGTTTTAATTAAGTCCATAGGCACAATATTGATGTACATTTAGGCATGGAAATCACATTTCAATCATTTCATCTATAATATTTTAGGAATTTGGATTAATATCAATTTTAGTTGCCAAACTGGTTTTGTACGGAAGTCAAAGTAGGTCAAAAGTTTGGGCATCATTAAGTCTGTCTAGAGACATTTGTGATATTTTTCTTATTTTTCTTCATCTTGTAATAAATTTGTTATAAATGATGGAGATTGTATTTTTTTGTAACCAAAAAGAGTTAGATTTCTGATTGTTGTTATATCTGGGTCAAAAACAACATCTTCTTCAATATCTTTTTTTTTTATTAAGTCCATATGCATAATATTGAAGAACTTCGAGATATGGAAATCACTTGTCAGTGATTTAGCACAAGAAATTTAGGTTTTAATTGCTAACCTGGTTTTGTACGGAAGGCAAAGAAGTTGCAATTAAGTGTATCAATCAAACAATTTATCGCACATAAAAAGTTTGTTATTCGCTTGGAAATATAAAAGTAGAAAGAACAAAATACCAAAATACCAGCTGGATACGGTCACACAAAATGAATTCGCTTCCTGCCAATTTTTTAAATGTGCCCGCCGCCTCACCGATAACAGTTAAGGATAGGGTCGGAGGTCAACTTCCTCTCAAGGTCGTCTTTAAATTCTATTGGTTATCGTAATAAAATTGAAACAGTCCGACAAAAATATCAGATAAGTTTCATTTGAATTATTATCTATCAAAATCCGCCAAAAAAGGTGTCAAATTATTGTTATCAATGGCACCGACATAACACTAGTACTATACATACTATAACTTTCTGACTGATTACAGAATCATTCTGAATCAGCCAATTCCGACGCAGAAAAAAGTGGTTTTATAGATCGGTTTATGACGAAAAGTTAACGGCGCCAAGCTGCTTTTCTCCGCTTTAAAATCCACTGGAATTAAACTAATTACGTATTTGATTGAAGAGTTATGATATTCAGAAGAATGTAAAACACTGGGGTTAAAGCTCCGGTGTTAAAGGGGTTAATGTTAGCAAGAACAAAAAAAAAATCTACGGACTACCATCCCACAAAATCCATTGGCGGCCGATCGATTGATGCATATTTAAATAGTACCCGCCCCTGCACCTCTGATGGGTAAGGTTGGGGTCAGGGGTCAAGGTTAATAGTTTTTAAATTTTTTGGCTACTGTTACTGACAATGAAAAATTTGTGTCAAAAATGTACCTATTAGCTAGCTTATTAGCATTTTCCCTTGTAGCATTGTTCAAAATAAAGTGTGGATTTCATTTTAATGCTGAAAAATATAATATGTAGTGGCAAAATATGCTGTATAAGAACGTGCTTTATTTTGATTTAAAAAATGTCGGCCATATTTAAAAATTTGACGTCTTTACAGTGCAAAGAGATTTTTCCCTGGAGGCTCTTCATCACCCGGAGCCACGCATACACGACAGGCGCGCGGCTTTTACATTAGCGCATTACCTTTTCCTTTTTTATGTGTTTGCGCGTCGTATTTCCTGTGGACAGAGAGCAGTTGTAAAAGTGTCCCGCTCTGAATAAATGGAGGGCCTATGAGTGGATTAGAAATTTGAAAGCAGCCCCTCCCCCCTCGTCAGGTCCACTTAATTAGCTGTTGCAGGAATGCGCCTAAATCACCGTCGGGCGGTTTCCCGCTCCTCCGCGAGATCAACGCAGGCTTTAATGCAAGGGAGTCTTTTTGGCAGGGGACGCCAAATCACCCCCCCCCTCCATTCTTTGGCTGAATAACAAGAGGTGGCTAATCAGCGCTTGCTAGGCTCTGTATTGATTTATGCAATGATGTGAGGCTTTCTATCCTCCCACACCGCTTCAACCACCTCCGCTGGTGTCAGAAGGATCTCGTCACAGCTGCAGCTCACGGTCTCGCTGCTCTTTGCCGCCTTAGCTGGTTCTCATTCATGAAAAAAAAAAAAAACAAGCTGTTTTCTCACAGCAGCGGTGACCATTTTGCGCCAAATAGAATGAAAATTCATTTTTAGCAACAGGTGCCGTAATAGGAATGGAGTCCCAAAAGAAAAATGTATATATAGTTTTCAATAATAGATGAGCTCCAATGTGGAGCCATGCTGAAAACCTCTGAATTCTTAATAATGCATCACCTGTAACTAGCCGCTAACTCATTTATACGATACGATCTGAGCTGCCGGCGCAGCAAAATCCAGCTAATTACCAGTCAAGCTTCACTTAAGGAGGCTAATGGCCCGTCAGTTTGACGAAGCGGCGTTCCATTTCTGAAGTTGAAGGACGTTTTAATAAAAGAAAGGAAAAAAAGAAACCTAATTTAGCCATTTTATTCCTCTACACTTAATCTCCAAGGATCAAAATTTGAACTGTAAAAAATCCTTAGGAACTGTAAAATCATTTTTAGATAGTAAAGAAGGAACTTCTCATATACTGTTGCTATAGCAACAATGCAAATCTCGGTCAAATTTTAAAATTTCCAACTTTTTAGAAAACAAGGTTTAACACAAAGGAAGTTCATGTGTGACCCTGATGCAATAATAGTGATCGTACAGTTCTAAACTTTTTATTCATTTTTTTATTGTTTAGAATTTAGCTTTAGTATTTACCTCTAGTATTTAGTTTTTAGCTCTTAGCTCCGGCAGTTAGCTTTAGTACTTACCACTACCAGTTAGTTTTAGCATTCACGTCTAGCATTTTGCTTTGGCACCTAACTCAAGCAGTTAGCTTTAGCACTTGCCTTTTGCAGTTAGCTTTGGCAATTAGCTCTAGCTGTTAGCTTTAGCACTTGCCTCTTACAGTTAGCTTTGACAATTAGCTCTAGCAGTTAGCTTTAGCACTTTGCTCTAGCACTTAGCTTTGGTAATTTGCTCTAGTGTTTTGATAGGACTAGCTGTTAAAATCCCTATTTACCACTCCAACTGCAGAGTTTTGAGTTGTTTGGAGTTCCCTCAGATTTCT